>NC_056750.1:116018361-116263361 GCF_019279795.1 Protopterus annectens | reverse complement strand
GTTTTGTCTTGACACCTGCTGCAGTGTCCTCACTAACAGCCAAAGTACTCAAGTCTGTCTTTCTACACATGTGAACACTAACTGGATGTTGCTACTCCTCATTCACATTTACTTTTGTAGTTTCCTCCAACCATGCCAACAGATTTACCTGACAAATTCCTTTATGTGCCAATAATATTTCCATATGTAGCAAATGCCTACCAGTAAACAGAAACTAGCTTTCTGTAGCCTCACACATTGTCCATTCCCATGTCAGTTGCTGCTTACCCAGTCCACTAGCATTGTTTTGTTGTACTTGCTGCCTCAGAAATATTTTTTATATATATATATATATATATATATATATATATATATATATATATATAAAATATATGTGTGTGTGTGCATGTATATATATATATATATATATATATATATATATATATATATATATATATATATATAATTCAGTCCTACTTATTTTGACTGATGACTACATGAGTTTTTCCTGTACCATAACATATTTTTGTTATACACTTCTGTATTATCATATCTCTCCTCTCTTACTAAATGTTGTTTGTATTCAGCTTTTGGCTAACTTAGACGTATTCAACCCACTCCTCAATAAAGACATCCCTTTATCACCTTTTTATTTATTTATTTTTATTTATTTTCAGTTTGATTACCGGGGAAGTCCACTGGGCCAAGAAGTGCCCATTTTCAGTGGAGGCCTGAGGAGAAAAGCTCCATGAGCAATACAGTACAATAAAGGTTACATAATGTTAAAGGTAAAATACAAGAGTAAAATTCATACAGTCAGGAAATGCAAATGCATAAATGTACATCATAAGACAGTGCAATACAGATTTTTTTTTCCAATGGCAATACAGATATTTACAATATTTACATACTTAAAGTCAAGTGAAAGTCAGCTAAGTCTATTTTGGAGGAATAGAAATAAAGCTTGAGGGTAGAGTGGAGCAGGAGTATAGAGAGCTCAGTGGGGAAAATCCCTAGAATTTATATAGGGTGAAAGCAGGAACATTTCCATTTGGATGACAGGTATAAGAAAAGTTGGGTCTTGAAGGATTCTTTTTTAGTTACTTCTACTTCTCCCTTTTTACCTCTCATTCCTTGTTACTATGTACTTCACAGTACTCCATCACCAAAACAACTTTTCTCAAAACATTCTTTCTACACCCTCCTTAGAAAAACATCACAAATTAAAGAGACAACCTATCTTTCCTCCTTAATTTGCCATTATCAATGCTCCGCATAAAAATAAACCCTGTACTCGGCTTTGACTGTTTGAAAGTAACATAGAAACCAAACCTAGTCCCATCCTACACCAAACCCTTACTCATCAATGATTAATCTAACCTCTGAGCCCCCATCTTCTAACTCATCCATCATCTTGATTAATTCCAGCAGTACAAAAAAAAGTGTGAACTAATTTCCCTAGTATTGTTGCAATTACTGAATCCTTTTGAAAGACGATTCCCCTTGTCATAAACATCACTTCCTTGGCTATAACTGTACCCTTAGTTCCAGGCCCAATTTAAGACTAGCATGTAGTACTCTCTTTCACAAAAAATAATCTGCAAGTTCTAGGTTATAAAAGAAATTTGCAAGTTCAGATTTATAAGGGATAATTTACTAGTTCAAAGTTCTAAAGTATAATTTGGAAGGTTAACATTATAAAGGATTATCTGCAAGCTCAACTAGTATGATAAACCACTTATTTCAGTGATTGCAATCCAAAGCTGTTTATCTTCAGGATCTGCTTTCTAAAATCTCCTCATTCACCTTGCCATACCCTGCTCACCACCATCTTATACCCCTAACATTTTAAAACAGGTTATTCAGTAATGTATTCAAGTTTCTTATACTTGGTGACTTCAGCATTAATCTTTTTGTCCCATTTAAACAAGACTTAAATGACTATCTCACAGACCTTTACCTTAGACAGATAGCAGTATCACGAGACACAGGACAGAATTTAAAAATGAAGAACCACATTCTATTCACTTGATTAAAAAATGCTCCTAATAATGTCTCTGTACCCATAGTTGCAACTCTTCTATTACTTTATTTTTTACCATTCCAAACAAAAAATTCAGCCAAAGCTGATCAAATTTAGGTCCATGTCACCTAGTAAAACGTTTTCAAAAAAATAGAATTATCAATGATAGACTGGTCTGCTGTTTTCATTGTAATGATCTCAAAGACTTAGACACCACACTTACCACCAAACTCATAGCTCTCCAACAGCAGCACTTTCCAGTCATTATAAATCAAGAACTAGCCCTTGGATTACAAGAGCTTAACCTTTTCAAAGTCAGGAACTCTTCATGGCAAAGCTGGGATCACTCATTCACCTCAGAATAAGGGTGTAGCAGTGTACTTAAAATAGTACATTTTTAAGCAGCTCTAAGAAACATTGTGGCTCAAATGTTTAGTGTTGTGTAAGCCAATGTATTAATATCTTCAAAGTGTGCTTACATGCAAGGAATAGACTTGTAAAATAGCCTTTTTATAGTTGTAAGTGGTATTAGTGAAAATAATGTGGCCCTCTGTAAAGTGCTGCAGGGACAACATTTTGATGGTCTGCATATGTTAAAAAGAGAGGTTATTGATGGGCTGGTTACAGTAAGAGGTTTGAGAACAAATAAATTTGTGGCTACACCTCTGTCCATGAAAACAATGATAAATTCAAACATGTAAAGAATTTAGAAAAACAAAAGCAGTACAGATACACAAAACTACCTTTTTTCAAAATGAACTTCCCTGTATAACGACCTTAAACAGTTCTGGAAATTAGTAAATCAAATAACTGTCCAAACATCAAATAGCAACTCAGCAAAGGAGAGAAAATTTACTTCTACCTCTACCCCCCATCCCCTCACAGTTTCTTTAAGGGGTTTGTTAAATGCCCACAAACCTCCTTCAATACCCTGTCCACCATAAATTCTGTAGACTTTTCTGCTCCCTTCTACTTTACCAGCAGAAGAAAAAATGATGTTGAAAAACTTCTAGCAAAAAATCCTAATGATGGCCTTTATTCCTGATTCACCAATAGCACCTAGCCCATCCTCTTCAACATATTTATGACCTTGTCTATGCAGTAACTCTGTGCCTTGCATTTGAAAACAAACTGAAGGAATTATTCTCCCCCAAATGCAAACTCATCAACTCTCAATGACTTCAGACTAATCTTGATCCTTCCCACTCTAGCTCAGCAACTTGAAAGGCTCACAGTTAGCAAACTACCTGCCAGAAATACTCTGCTTTGAGACTGTCTTGGCTTTTGATGTGACAGAACTATAATGGCAGCTCTTCTCTGATGGTATTCTCCAAATACTGACATGGAATATCTAAAGCTTTAGGCTGGGTGATTTCTTACACCAGATAAACTTCGTAGCTGAAATAGGGTCAAAACTCTCCTCCTCAGCCACAGTACCCAAATAAGTATTACAAGGATTGGCTTTATTACCTCTTCACTATTCTATTTTTATCAGTTAACTTCTCTCTGTCCCATCACACTTTCAAGTCATTCCTTAAGTTGATGATATGGTGGTTTGTAGATTTAATGGTAACTGTCTGAAACATTGGGACTCACATTGCTGAATCCTAGAACATGGAGACTTCTTCTTCTTCTTCTTTCAGCTTTTCCCGGTTAGGGGTCGCCACAGTGGATCACCTGTCCGCTCATGATTGGCAGTGGAGTTTTACGGTGTTGAGTTGCCAGCCCGGCAGCCAACCTTCCACAGAAGGCACACACACACACATGCACTCACACCTAGGGCCAATTTAGCATGTCCAATCCACATACAGCATGTCTTTGGGATGTGGGAGGAAACCGAAGCACCCGGTGGAAACCCACGCGACCACAGGGAGGGCATGCAGACTCCACACAGAAGGCACCCCAGCCGAGGATTGATCCAGAGAACCTCTTGCTGTGAGGCGACAATGCTAACCGCTGCACCACCACGGCTGCCTGAATCCCAGAATGTGGAGACTGAATGACCAAAATAAAACAGACTTGGCTTGTACTAAGTCCAAGATTACCATTTTTTAGAATATTCCCTTTTTTAGAGGTATGGCAGTATCAGAATACATGTCTAAACATACTTTTTCAGGAAGTGAGGGGCTTGCACTCACATGGGGGCTTGGGTTCCTATTATATGACCGAAGACACAGTCTATCGAATGCATCTTGGTCGAACTTAAAACAAAGAAAAGGCAAAATGGCGAAGCGGCTTTTAAGCAAATTCTTTCCCAGGGAAAGAATTTGCTTGGCTGCTTCCATTACTTTGCCATTTTTGGCATTGTAGTGCGATCTTGGAGTTGGTATATTTAAGTAGGGGGGTGTGGGGGTGAAGCCCCCCACTTTATGTATTCTTTCAGTTTTTTTTCTTTTTTTTTTTTTGGAACAGCGATTTTTTTTTCCCTTGGAAAAAAAATCGCTGTTCTGAGGTTCAAGATTGTAAGCTTTCGCTTACATGGGGTCAATTATTCATCATTCGCTTTTTTAAGCATTTGATGATATAATATAGACCTGGGGGCTTGACCCACACCAAAACAAGTTTTAAGGAGAAGAGTGATGATTGATATTCTATCTTCTCCTGTATTTTCAGTCTTTTTTTTCTCTGTGATTCAGGACTCAGTATTGTGAGTCCCAGCATTAATAGGAAACCATTATAACTCCTCTCCCAGTACAATTAAAATTTAACTGAAAACTGGCCTAAATTTGATTTCTAATTAGCTTCAAAATAAAAATCTGCTTAATACAAATTAAACTAAGGTTATATTCTTTGGAATCTTTAAAAAGGCTGGTATTCCCCTACCTGGAAAATTGTTTATAATAACTAAGTCCTAAATGGAACAGCAGATTTTCATTATCATGAAATCTAGGTCGAGCAGCATCTAAATCGTTTTTTCAACATTGGCATAACTAGAACTAAAATTGATGGTTCACTTTTCTGGGCCAAAACAAATCTCTCATTTCTTTTTCCCTGTAGGAAAATTCTGTTGTTAAAAACATTCTTCTTGCAAGAATTGAATATGGACTACCACTTTTACCAGTTGGTTAGAAGTACCTATCAACCCTTCAAACCATAACTAACCAGATCTATGACCTTAGCCCCCCTAATAGACAGTGTCATTGACACATCTTCTCAAAAGCAAAAGGGTGACCAACAAAAAGTTTAACTTCTTTTGATCTCACTACTATCTAAGTTTTTAACCCAGGAATTATTCTCTTTCCGCAACATTTGCATTATTAAGAGATAACCCAGCTAGAATCTTAGCTGATATACCCTATCGCAGGCTCTGCCTTACAAATCCCTCACAATACAATAGAGAGTTGATTATCCAAACGTCAGTTATCAGAAATGCCAATTATCAGAACCAACCTTCCAAAGTTTTCATGTAGGAAAAATCACAAAGTCTGAATACGTAAACATTATACGTATTTGCTTGAGTATGTTTTTTTTAGCTTGTGTGTGAAAAATATTCTTTATTGTCCATTGGAATCACTGAATGGGTGAAAAGTGTATTCCTGCATGTAGAAAAAATCAAGATTTTAGAAGTTTTTTATCCGGTTCAATTATAAGTTTGATTATCCGAACTACCCTAGGTCCCAATTAGTTCAGATAACCAACTCTGTACTGTAGCTACTTTGCACTGACCATTGCTTTTCTGTTATGGCAGTAAAACTCTGTAAAACTTTAATGATTTATGCTCTCAACTCAGGTCCTCCTTAAAATTACATCTCAAAAAAGCAGCTAAATGTTCCTGTTTCCAGAGCATTCCAGTTATGTGCATTCTCATCATTTCTCTATCTCTTCCCTCTAACATATTTAGCTTTAATACTAACACTTTTCCCACTCTTTCCCTCAGTGTAAATATAGCTAATACTAAAATTTTATTCATGTAAGTTTCATATTGTCTGTACTTTTCCTTATGCCATGAAGAAAGTTGTAGATCCAGAGAATTCATTAAAAGGCCTAGCACAAACCATATGCCTCACTCTAAAAAGGCTCTTCTCTCATGAAGTGATCTTATGTGCTTCAGGGACATGTTAGCTGTGATGAGGAAAGACCTTATTAATGGTGAATTTGCATGTCTCTGAATGACAGTTACTAATGCAACATGCAGATCATTGGAGATCTACATCAGTGCATTAAACTGTTGCTCATGTGGACATTGGCAGCCCCCCAGTCACTTTACCACACACACAAGTTCAAATTCAAAGACAAACACATACCACAGTCCCCCGTACCTGTCCCTGACTAGTCTGCCTTGTAATTGTTCACCTCACCTCGATCCCCATAGTAGTTGAAATGTCATTGCAGCATGTGCCTAGTTGCCCTGGTATCTAGTGTTTCCCCCTACCCTCAGATAATCATAGTGAATTTGGTGCCATTATAGAACCTCATTGTAGAGTAATTCCTGGTATTTAGTGTTACACCCCAGCCCTCGATCTCCATAATGAAGTTGGTGCTGTTATGGTACTTCATTGTAGAGTAATTCCTGCCATCTAGTGGCTGTTCCACCCCAATCCCCATAATATGGTCATATTTGTTAGCTGGACACAGCCTTTTGGCCAACTTTACTACTAAGAAATGGTGGGGACGAGTCATGCCAATCTTCACGACTAAGTGATTTCTAGAATTGCTCAGCATGTAGATGCCTTCATGGAGGCAGTTCGGGGGAGGGAATGCATGGCTAATTAGCATATGCCACTTCTCTAGATTTCCTTATTACCATTCAGCATGGCTTCAGAACCAGCCTTATGGATTGCTGCACATCTTTGTGTTAGAGCATGCAGCACCATGTTAGGCCCATTGTTGAATATGAAAAGGTTACTACGACAAATACATGAAGTTGTACATATTGGGGTAACTTTATGAATGCTCCTGATGTGCTGTGAATATTTTCAAATATATAACTGTTCATTAGATTATTAAACTGTTGTACATTTATTGTAGATCTTATTTAATAATATAGCTGTATATAACTTTTACATATTTAAGACTTTTTGGTACAGCCTGATTTGTATTTATATTCTGATTTTTGTCTGATTCTGACCCTATTGTGTATATAATCTTTAAAATTATCTACATCAAAACATTGCTTACTATTGTATTATTATGCTTTTTTTCTATGTTTGCCATTTTAGTTTGTAACCACAAGCAGACGTAACAATGGTCCACTGGAAGCAGTACAGTTCTCTGATAAACCAGTTTAAATAAATAAATAAATAGACAGACAAAACAAATAAAACAGATATTAATTAAACAAATAAACAAGTAGACCAAACAAACAAATTAACACATAAATAAGAAGTGAATATTTTGTGTAAATGCTGTAGATTTTATCTGCTCCCCTTGTGTATTTCACAACCTGTGAGAATGACTTCAGCATCCTTAATATGTAGTGTCAACGAGGTTTCAGCCACAGGAAGTTCTTCTGTCACAGGAAGTTATGTCTGGCACAGGAAGTACATGTGGCACAGGAAGTATGAGTGGCACAAGAAGTATGTCTAGCACTGGAAGTACATCTGAGTAAGTAAACTTATGAAATGAAAAACAATAGAATAGAATAAAAAGCCCATGATATCCAGAGCCACTACTATCTCTGCAAACTTTTGAGCTTCAATATGCAAGAAATAGAACAGAAATCATTTAACCCAGGGTACATGTGAGCATCCAAACTAATTTACCAGTATAATTCAAGCTACTCCAAAATTAAAGATTTCTATTCTATTGTTTTTCATTTCATAAGTTTTTTTTCAATAATTTTTATTTATTTTTATATCCAGGCAAAACAGTAAATGACAAAAAGCAGATGAATGGGAAACATATACATAATAATAAAAAAAAAGAAAAAAAATGTTGTTATACAATTAGAGTAATGCAGGAGGAGGTTGATCAATCAAACAATACTATTTACACTATGTACAAAGATGCTTTCAATATACAGCATAGCAAAAACTGATAAAATTAGAGGTTTTACAAGGGTTATTCTAAGTACAGTATTAAAGAGGAAAAGAGAAGAATTTGTGGGGGTTCAAGATGTGAGATGTTATGTAAAGGCTCCTGGTCATAGTGTGGAATTAACATTATAGAAGGTTATGCAAGAATAATATTATAGATTTGTTCCCATAGAATCCTAAATTTAATATTTTTGTCCCTTTTATTAATTATTATTTTATGGGCTAACAAATGTTTAGCCACCATCAATCTAAAGTTCTCCCGTGAGTTATTAGTTGAATTAAGCCAATTGGTAGCTATATAGAGTTTCATTAAGAGAAAATGTTGATCAGGGTAATTGCTTGGCTTTTAGAGATGTTATTTGGAGGAATATGTAGTAGAGTAAATTCCCAAGTGAGTGTGGTAATTTGGTAGCCCATCTTTTGTAATTGGAGTTTAAGGGAGTTCCAAAGTTTAAATACACATTTGCAGCTCCAAAAGAGATGGAGTAGGTCGGCAGTTTGGTCTATGCAGTGTGGGAAGAGTGGGGATTTCATAGGGTTAAATTTATGTAGAGTAGCAGGAGTGAAATATGCATTGTTATAGATCATAAGTTGAGTAAAAGCCAATTTCTGGAGGGATATAGATTTAATTGTTAAATTAATTGCCTGATTCAATTGTTGGTTATCCATGGGAGATAGAATTTTCCTCCAATATTGAGAAACTAGGGTATAATCCTGGAATTTAATGTCCTTGATCATTTTGTATGAAAGTGTAGTAAATTTTTTTGTTGAGAGAATAGTCTTCCAAAGTAAGTTAGAAGTTGCTATATCTTCATTGTTTATGGTAGTACCGTGGAGGTAACTGGTACATAATTCTTTAATCTGTCTCAGGGTCAGAGAATAAGATTTAGGAAGGTTCAATTGGTTCCTTATTTCTTGCACAGAGCAATTTAAGTATGGGAATATGTCTTAGATAGTTGTGTTTAATAGGCGGGGGAAGTGATTTAGGTTTAAAGTTTTGTTATTTATTTTAAGATTAGGGTTTTATGTAAGGGTTGTAGTATCATTATAGCTTGTATAAGGTTTATAGATTTGAAGAGCTTTTGTGTTAGTATAATGGAGTACTTGAGGGGTTCTATTAGGTTATAAGATTTCATTGATACGGTATTTAGGAAAGGTAAAGCTTTGGGGTTGATGGCCAGGCTTTTGATATGATTATGGTATATTCTTATCCAGTTTGGGTACCAAGTATTATCCTTTGGGTTGAAATCAGCTATTCTTAAAACTCTATTGATATTTATAATTAAGTAGTATGTCTCAAAGTTTGGGAGGTCTAGGCCGCCTTTATTTTTAGGGGTTGTTAATTTGTCATAAGAAATTCTATTTTTTTTAGGTTCCCAGATGAGTTTAGCAAGCTCAGTGTGTATTTGTTTAAAGAAGTTATTGGGTATACTTATCTGGGAATTCATGAAAATGTATAATAATCTGGTTTGGACATTTATTTTAATTATGGAGACTTTGGCTAAAAATGGTAATTTTAAGTTTTTTCCATCTATTGAGGTCTAGTGAGATGTCTATCCATTTTTGCTTTACATTGTTTAAGTAGAAGTCTTTGTTGTTTGTAGAGAAAGTGATGCCTAGGTAGTTAATTGTTTCTTCAGTTTTTAATTTCCCTATTAGTGGTAGAAGAAAGAATGGTTTAGGGGTTTTTAAGGGGAAGATATTAGTTTTTTTGAGATTTAACTTGTAATTTGATATCACCGAGAAGTGATCAATAGCGGATAGTATTTTGTTTACATTCGAAAAAGGTGTAGTACAGTAAATATTTAGATCATCATCAAAAGCCGATAAGAAGATTTTAGTGTTGTAAATTATTGGGGGGTTATGGTATGTATTGTGTTTTATATTTAGGAAGAGAGGCTCTAGGCATAGGTTAAAAAGTAAGGGAGATAATGGGCATCCTTGACGAGTTCCATTTTTAATAAAGATCCTATTTGACCAGGTTTTGTTAATATATAAAGATGTATATGGATTCTTATATAAAATTTGCAGGATTTTTATAACCCTTTGGGGTATACTAAAGTAAGGCAAGGTTTGAAATAAAAAATCTAAATTTACTCTGTCAAAGGCTTTATGGGCATCAATGACTAGTGCATATAAATTTAGATTACTTTGGTTGGCATATGATATTAGCATATTAAGTGTTATTGTATTATCGCTCATTTGCCTAAATGTTGTAAAACCCGACTGTTCGGGGAAATAATTTTACCCATTATGTTTTTCAGTCTGTTTGCTAGTATGGATGTTAATATTTTTGTGTCAATATTTAATAATGATATAGGTCTATAGCTATCCGGGTTTTTAGGGTCTGCTTTTTCTTTAGGTATAAAAATAGTTTTGGACGCGTTAAAATGTATATCATTGATTCCATTGTTTGTTATATAGTTCAGTATGTGAAATAGGATTTGGGCTAGTAAAGGGTAAAATGTTTTATAAAACTCTGTGGTGAGCCCATCTGGGCCGAGGGCTTTATGTGATTTCATTTGCTGAATTGTTGAGGTTATTTCATCGATAGAGATGGGTTCGCTTAGTTTTTTTTTTTGTTGATTTGAATCTAATTTTGGGAAGTTTATATTTTGGAGAAAGCGTGATCTGAACTCCTTTGAGGGTGAGGTTGCTTGTTCTCCATATGTTTGTGTATACATTTGTTCGAATGTCTTAATAATGTCGTCATTTTTAGTATAATGCTTGTTTTGGTATACTATTTCAGAAATTTGAGATGTGGATTTTGTTTGGTTTATAATTCTGGCCAGAGCTCGGGAAGGTGTTTGGACTTCATTAGCATAGTTAGCTAGCATTTTGGTTTCATAAAATGATAATTTATCGTTATGTAAAAGGTAAAGATCCTTTTGGAGTTTCAAGATTTTAGTTTCTATCTGAGTATTAAAATTAGTTATAAGATCTTGTTCAAGTAGTTGTATTTTAGTTTCCAAGTCATGTTCTTCTTTAAGTTGAATTTTTTTTATAGTAAGCTGCTTTTTTAATAAATAATCCCCTAATTTGCACTTTAGTTGCCACCCATTCAATATGCAGAGGTGTTTAAGAATTTGGAATGTTTAAGAGGGCTGATGTGAGGATAGATTTAACTTCATCAATTATCTCTTTTTTGTTTAAGAGATTGGGGTTCAGGGACCAATTGTAACCTCTTTTTATTAAAGAGTTTTTGTGGTTACCAATAATACTAAGAGTAATTTTGGAGTGGTCCGAGAGGTATCTGGTGTGTATGAACAATTTTGGCTCTAAGGAGATGAGTGATTCAGAAATTAAAAAGAAGTCTATTCTCGACCACATTTTGTGACAGTTGGAGTAGAATGTAAATTTACTAGATTTATTTGGATTGTCTCCATATTTAAAGGGATCATATAATTTGTAATCATGTTTGAGTTCATTTATAGCTAGTGATGCTTGTTTGTTGTGTGGTATAGTTATGCTTGACTTGTCCTGTTCTGGATTTTGGTACGTGTTCCAGTCCCCGCCTAGAATCATATAATGGTTTTGGAATTGGTTCAGAATAGGGTATAATGATGCAAAGAACGTTTGTTGATTATTACAAGGGGCATATATATTTAGTAAAAAAATAGGTTTAGGATGATTTGGAGTTGAGAGAGTTACATAGCACCATCTTCCCTCTTTGTCAACTTTGGTTTCCAGAATTTTGTGTTGATATTGTTCCTTAATTATGATAGCTACCCCCGCACTGTTGGTTTTACCTTCAGAAGGTATAATTTCCCTTATCCATTTTTTACTTCTAATTTCTGACCATTGATCAATGGTTAGATGAGTCTCCTGGATTAGTATGAAATTAGCTTTCGCTTGTAAAATGAGGTGTAAAAAAAGTTTTCTTTTCTTTTTGTTTTGGAGCCCTTTAATGTTCCATGAGTCAAATTCCCACATGAAGGCAAATGATGTGTCTATAAAGTAAGGTTGAGTGTTGTGTAAAAATAATAGCTTTAGCTTATATTTTAATGAGGTCATACTAGGAAAGCATCTTATTATTCCCGTCCTGTCCCTGTGCCTAACCACTAACCCCATGGACCAGGAATAAAGCAGGGAATAACTAGTTATTGAGTTTGCAGGTGTATAGATCAATATAGCATTTACATATTGAGTTTTAACATTTAAGTAAAAGAAGAAGACGAGTATCCCTGCATGAGTTTTAACACTATTGACAAAGCTTAACAAACTGATTCCCTAAAAAACACTACTAATATATCCTTATTTTCCTCAACAAGTTTCGATATACAGAAATTATCACATCAGAAGTAGTATGTCCTAGAAGATTAACAGTAGAAGGGATCAACCTCAAAAGTCAAAGTTAGAACCAAAATTGACAGATCTTATAACTGTAAGTTATAGGAGTTAAGTATTTATTTATATTCTTAGTCTACTTAATCTTATTATTTCTACGAATAAATCAACTGAAATGGTCATTTACAACAAGTATTTTGAGTAAGAGAAGTGGCCAGCATCCTTCCCTTACCAGTAACTAGAATGTTCAGAAGGTAACAAAGCAGATATGACTATCAGTGCCAAAATATCAGTGTATGAACGTGGGTGAAAATGGATGTGTACCTACAAGTTTATCTGACTAGTGTTAGCTTTGAGAATTCTTTATATGTATTGATGTTTCAATTTGTTCTCCAGTTTTTATCTTGCAAATTTAGCACCCAAAACATCTGGTGTAATCCTTGTAGGTCAAATAGTGCTGGTTTATATAGAGACCCCAGGAACAAAATGTTTGACCCCCTTGATCATCATATTTGGTAACTGGTTATCTGAGGCCACCAGATTGGTATACCTGGTTCAAGTTATGTAATCTGTCTCATTTTAGTTTAAAATGGGTTGAAAAGAATGTATGTATCTTTGTTTGAGTATATAAGGGTATATAATCAGTCTCTAGGAACTGTGAAAAAATATCAAAAAACGCTTTCTATCAAGTACCAGGATATACATATAATTAATCAAGTGTGCATGTCTTTTCTTGTATTAGATAAACTCAGTTGGGAAAATATTTTCACATATATGTGTAGGCTTGAATGAACCTAATTTTGCCAACATTCCCAAAAACGGTGAGAGCTGGATCACAGAGTCCATTCACCCTTCATGGTCATACTTTGCCAAGAGCTGACAATCAGTTTATGATTACATTCTGACTTTTTAAAGTGTCGTTCTAATTAGGCTTTGATCTGTCCTTAACTGTAACTGTTGCCACAGTGCAGTCTTTGCCTATTAGAAAGGGATCAACTTGCTTGTCAAAATTTGTGATTTTATTTAAATAGTTTAAGAAAAAAAAACAAGCTTGTCAGAATATGGGACCCAGATCCCTTCCAATACCAATTTGCTTTAATTGCCAATAAAAGTCCCTGGAACCTCTCTCTTCATGGTTTGTAATACTTGTTGGTATGTTTTACCTTAAAGTGTTTCCCTTTTAGCTAATGAAATCACTGCTTGTTTGAATTTTTATGATGTATAAATCACTTTAGTGACAGCTGAGATGTTAGACCAGCAGCAGAGAATGGAAGTGCTTCCAAGCTACTTTCATCTTATGTAAAATTATTAGATATACTTTGTTGTAGTCTACAAAGTGGCTGAAACAATGTCTCTTCATAAGTGACTGTAAGATTTAACATTTATAGTAATGAAATGAAACATTAAAAGCTCAATTTATTGTTAAAGAGGATGCATGTTCACTTAATTGTTAAGAATTTATAACAGGAATGTTTTTCTTAACAACTTGTATTTAAGTGTGTGAGGCTGAGTACTGAGATAGAAAGCTACCCCTATTAAATAGGTATCCTCAAATATTAATGGGCTGAATTCCCATGTTAAAAAATATAGACTGCTGAATTATTTATGAGATTGCAGTCATATTTGTTGAAATTTAAAGACAGCATTTTTTTTTTATTAAAAATCATTCCTTTGAGTTACTTCTCTTTTGGCAGAAGCACATAGTGGGATGGTGTTCATAGTTACAAGTATATGAACTCTTATTAAGTGTGTCTACATGAAGAGAGGAACAGAGTTAGTTTATTTATGATTAAAGAATTAGCCAACAGTGTATTGTGATGCCAGTGTACATCAATCTTTACCTAAAGGTAAGGAAATTACTGCTCATGAGACAGGTAGCAAACAGTAGTTATTTAAATCAAGATTTTAAACTTCAATTTAGTCAGTCTTATACGTATAGGATAGCTCAGAAGATAACCACTTGGTTTTGGGACTCTATGCGTGAGCTGGAAGTTCGCTTTTGTGATCTGTTAAGGCAAGCTCTTGGAAAGTTGCTGATTCGTTCTCTTCTTCTTTTAGGAGCGAGCGGTGATCATTTTGAGTTCTCTGGTATTAAATAGTAAGGTTGAATCTCTTGGCATGTGTTGGCGATGTTTGGAGATAAACTAACTCTGCAAATATAGTGAAGGTGAGCGCACATGTTCCTATAAGGGAGTCTTATAGTCTGCATTTGTTAAATACTTGAGCCAGCTACTCTGCGGATAGAGATCGCATTTGTTTGCCAGTTTGATTTTCATTCTAGAAGTACAGCAGTGATCTACAAATCCGCACATTGTTCTTCGAGGGGATTCAGTTATGCAGGCACTTATAGGGGGACCAAATTCATGGTTGGATGATCCAGAAGTGTCAAACTTTAGAGAGACCTGGCGGCCATGTTACCAGAACTTATAGTTCTTATCGTGGGAAAAAATAGAGGCGGAAGGAGTTGTGAACCTCCGCATTGGCTCCTCGTGGCTTGCTACAGAAGAAAAGAAGGGTAAAACATCGTTCCTAGAGGCCTAATAAGGCCCAGTTCAGAGTCAGAAGGCAGTAACAGACCTCGGACTGTCGTAGCACATGCAGCTGTCGATCCAAGGCTCATAGGACAGACCGGTGAGTGTAATTAACGGTCCAGAGTAGGAACTTTTTTAAATACAGTAAAAAAAGTGTTTTTGGCTTCTTTATGGTCAGCGATCACATGTTTAATCCCATCTAGGTGGAAAATTAGAGAGCTTGGGTACTTCATTTGAAATTTTATTTTCCTTTCAATCAGGAATTTACAGTAAAAAAAGAGAAGCTGTCTAGCTTGTCTTATTTGAAGGGGAAGATCTTGAGCCAGATAAATTGTGTTATTATTCCAGGTAAGAGATCTACCATTTTTCTTGCAGACATTAGGATTGTATTTACATCTTGGAAGTTTAGAAGTTTAGCATATACTGGTCTGGGTTTGTGTGATATCTGTGCTTCTCTCAGAGCTCTGTGTGCTCTTTCTATTATTATTTGCCAGGCACTCTCTGGTTCTTTGAGAAGAGTGGAGAATATCTGGGTAATGGAGGGGATCAGATCATTATGCATTACAGTTTCCGGGATGCCTCTTAAGATAATATTATTCCTTCTGGACCTTGCTTCCAGATCTGTGATCTTTGCTTGGATGTTTTGAATTTCAACTTCATGTGTATCTGATTTTTTGGTTATTAAGGATATTTTCTCCTCATTTTCCATGATTTTAGCTTCAGATTTATTCATTCTGTCCATTATTTGTTTAAATGTGTCCCCAAATGTTTATAGCTGCAGAGATAGATCTTTGATTGCTTTATGGATAGGAAGTAGTGCTGAGTTGATATCCTCGAGGTTTGCTGGTTGATCCGGTTTGCTTCTGTTACCAGGTTTAGAGGCATCTGGTTGTTTTATTATTTTTTGTCTCTTCAAATTTATATCCTTCTCCAGAGATAAAAGGTCGGAAAGTTTAGTTTTGGATGTGGTAGTGTCCATATTTTTGTCTTCTTTCGACATTTTGTAGAGATGGTTTCCTCAGTTTTGTATGTAGAAATCAGAATTCAAGG
The DNA here is from genome assembly GCF_019279795.1 of Protopterus annectens. Taxonomy (NCBI): domain Eukaryota; kingdom Metazoa; phylum Chordata; order Ceratodontiformes; family Protopteridae; genus Protopterus; species Protopterus annectens. The sequence goes on along the minus strand of NC_056750.1, from coordinate 116,247,516 downwards.
TCTCACAGGCACATGGCTTATTCTTGCTTCACTGAATCTGCTTCAATCTTAGTTGTTTAATTGATAGATCCTTTTTTCCTTCTTGGTGGTTTTGTTTTAGATGTTGATTACCAATGAAATTTCAAAATATTTTGTTGGGATAGGTTCTGGTTTATTCTCTGGGTTGATTTACTTTCAGATAGATAGAGGAGCTAAGGTTTAGCAGTGCTTACAGAACAGCGGCCATCTTTGACTCCCCTCATTTCATAAGTTTATTTACTCCATAACTTGTATTTCCATTTAATATTTATGGTGACAAAATTTATTTTTACTCATGTTACCTAGACAACATTTTTATTATCTTTAAAGGTAACCAGGAGGTAGCATTGAATTTAGTCGAATTCCTAAACGGTACAACTGATTTTTTATCATTTACCTATTCCTTCAACACTGAACATATAGCCTGTTTGGATGTAAATTTGGCCAAAGATAGAACCAATGGGAAATACATAGTTAAAATTTACAGGAAGGAAACATATTCCAATGCTTTTCTACACTATTCCAGCACCCATCCTGTATATCAGAAGAAATCAGTTCTCAAAGGGCAACTGGTCAGGGCAGCATCAATGGTGTCAGAATACCATGATTTTTTGAATGAATGCAACCTCCTTAGGGAAATATTTTGTAAATGTGGCTATCCTGATACTCTGTTAGATGAACTTATTTTTGAAGTCCAATCAAAGCGTACATCGGGTCATTTTCTTTTACCGATATTAGGTTCCACACACAACACTGGACTTTCTTTAACAGATGACAATATGACCACTGAGACAGGGGCCCATAACAAAGAGGTGAATTATACGCTAACCTTTTCTACCCTGTTTAGTATAGATTCTTATGCCATTAAGCAAATTTTAATAAAAAATTGGCCTTTGATTAAAAGTGACAGTTTCTTGGGCCTTATGTTGGAGGAAAGAGAGAATCTACGAGCACCTATATAGTATCGGGAAGAATAAAACAGAAAATGCTTTGGCTAAACACTCTTCCCTGAATCCTGGGCATTCTTTTACTTTTAGGGTTATAGATGAAGTCCATTTAAGTGAAAGGGGTGGCCCAAAATCTTTAATTTTGGAGCAGCTTGAATTATACTGGCAAATTAGATTGGATGCTCACACGTACCCTGGGTTAAATGATTTCTGTTCTATTTCTTGCATATTGAATCTCAAGAGTTTGCAGAGATTGTAGTGGCTGTGGATATCATGGACTTTTTATTCTGTTCTATTGTTTTTCATATCATAAGTTTATTTACCCCATAACTTGAATTTCCATTTAATATTTATGGTGAGAAGAGTCTAATTTAAGACAATTTTTCATGAATTTTCAAAATATATTTATTTATATGTACTCACACACACACACACACACACACACACATATATATATATATATATATATATATATATATATATATATATATATATATATGTTTTCTTTATACTATATATTTTTTATGTTTTTCTTTTCCTATAGGGAACATACAGTGTTTATATTACATACTGTATACACACTGTTTAGAATATCAATCTCGGACCTGGTGTTATTTAATTTTACAATCCGTTATTTCATTTCGCAATCTAATATCTCATTTTATTCAGTCTTCTTTTGTCTACTTGGTTTTATTCATCGTTTTTTGAAAAAAATGGCACTCTTTAGTCATGTGTTTTTTGTCATGTGATTTTTTTCATATACTTATTTGAGATCAGGTGGTTGTTAATGTATTATGTGGCTTGATAGAGGACTATTTATTAGTGCAATGTATGGTTTAATTTTTCTCTGAAGAAGTTTAGTTACTTAACTAAACGAAAGTGCTTGCTGTGATTTGTTCCAAATAAATTGTGTTGGTCGAGAGTAATCCGTGCAGTTCCTTTCTGTATTTTTATCAGTTTGGGATTTTGTTTTTAATTTATTCCTTAAAAATCAGTTACCACTTCTCATAAGTATCTGGCACAGAACCATAAATAATAATCAGTCAGTAACTATTCAGGGACACAAATATTAGTAATGTGTTAAGATGAGTCATTCAGAGAATAAGAAAATGTGAATTAATATACATTTTTCTGAAGTAAATTAAGAAGTCTATATTATAGTTCAGAGAATAAGAAAATGTGAATTAATATACATTTTTCTGAAGTAAATTAAGAAGTCTATATTATAGTTCTTAATTTCTTTCTAATCATTGTCATTATCAATTAAACACAATTCTTCACCCCGTTACTCTAAAAAGGTAATTGTGTAAAATGCCATTAAGCCAAACAACATGTATACATTTGATTTGCATTACGTTTTAATTTGACACATCCACCAGTCCAACCCAGTCTACTATATTTCTCAACTGTCCATATTTTCACAGATTTTTGCATCATAATTTTGGTCTGTGTCTCATAAAATTTCTGTTTTTCTGACAAAGCTCTACTGATTGTAGTCACTAAATAATGATAGACATTTTAGCTGCAGACTTCCTATCCTTCATAAAAATGCATGCTAAAACAAAACCTGTTATTATACCTCCTAATTAATTTTATAAGGGCAATATTTAAAATCTTTCCCTATTTTTTGGCCTTTGTCTCATTAGTAAATTAATTTTCATTGTCTCACCAACACATACATATTCCTTTCTTGTCCAGTAGACATAGGGGGAGGCCATACCCAGCTGTCTGTTATCTGCTCAACTTCATCAAAAAGAGGCTGCATGGAAGTCCAAGATGGTTACACTGAGTGGCGCTGTGTTTATTTACATTCACCATGACTTCAGTCTGGCAGTGTTCTAGCAGAGGTGTGAATAATTCTACAGAGAGAATCTACTCTTCTCATAATCTGTCTACCAGCTGGGCTTTGGGTGACACTTAGGGGGTGGGAGCTTAGCTAATGGTTAAGGTGTTTACCTTAAGGACACAAGGTACAGGGTTTGATTCTCACATGGGATAATTGGCTAGGCTTAAAATGACACACAAGGGCAATTAGCCTAGTATTAATCTATGAATCTGCCGCTTGCGACAGTGTAATGACTTCAAACTCCAGATAAGTTTCAGGGTGGCCTCTAGTGGGTAGGTGTTATGAATGGCACCATTACAATGGAGTGCTTAACTATGAAGGGAAAATTGGAAGCAAAACCATGAAGCAGTGAAGTGGTTTCTCATTCCATAGAGAAGTAAAGCGTCTGCTGGGCTGGATGATATAGGAGAATTGCAGTGGTGGTGCTGTGATAGCGTTGTCGCCTCACAATAAGATGTTGTCCTGTTCGATTATCAGCTAGAGCGTCTTCTGTGTGGAGACATGTGTGAATGGGCGTACCTTCATTGAAGGTTGTGCGTCAGGGCCGGCAACTCGGCACGTAAAAATCTACTGCCAATCATTAGTGGACCGGAGTTCCGCTGTGGCGACCCCTAACCGGGAAAAGCTGAAAGACACTAAGTATCTGTACCTGTACACTGAGATGTCATCGTCAGAATGTGTAGCAGTTAACTAAACCTGTGGCTGTTCTTGTTGCAGGTAGAATGTTTTGGAAAGAAGATGCAGGTGTTGTGGCATGGACATGAAAATATTTTTTTTTTGCTGAGCTCCTCTGGGCTATTTGAATTGGTTTGGGCATGTTCTGGTTGAAATGAGCTCATGCAGATTGAACATGTTGATGTTAGTACCTGACAGACTGAAGTAGTGGTGTTTATACGAAAGTGATGAAGGCTGTCCTACATTGCGTACCACACTTTTGTGAGAATAATGTTAATTGTCGGTGATCCCCATTAACTGTGAAAGGAAGAAATCCTTTTCCTTGGCCATGTTCCTGCAATTGCCCTACCTTTGAGTAATGCATTCATGTGACTAAAGAATCCACTTCTAGTCGGGTAGTACCCTTGACATTTGAGACTTTGCTGGCAGTGGGTGGATTAAACCCCTGAATAACATATTTGGCTGAGTGGACAGGACACACTGGGCTTATTAACTGATCTGTTTTTAAGCTTGTTTGCTTGACAGTTGTTAGACTGTAGTGTGGGAGCTCTTAAGATGGACTGCCAGGCATAGTGATGGGTTGGGTGACCTTTGATGATGGGTGATATAAATGTGAACATGTGTTTCAAAGTACAGCAATGGGTCTGATTTTCCTTCCTTGCCTTCAGACAAAAGATTAATGTACTCAGGCTGTATTTAACATTTTTGAGGAAATGTTTCCTGTTTGTGGGTCAGTTGAGAAATTCATCTTCTCAGCTATCTGATTATTCTAGAACTTCTTTGACAATTTACTTATGACTTCTATTAAAACACTTCCAGTCAGAAAATGTTCTTTTCTTGGTCTATGCCCTTTTCAAATGGCTGTTGCTGTTTCTTTAAAAAATATTGTTTAAGCTTAGGTACTTTTATTTATTGATTCCTTGTCTTAAAAAGGTTCTTTCCCTTGTATTGTGTTTGAGTGACTGACACTATTTAAAACAAAACATGATTTCCACAAGTGTGTCTATGAGAAGCGGACCCTTCCCCAAATTGTCATGTGAAGTGTTTAAACTGAAATCTTCTACAATTTTGTTTAAACATTGTCTACACCCAACTATTCTAATATATCCACTAGTAACACCTTCTCTCTCAGAAACAACAGAGCTTTTCTCCTGACCATACCACTACGCCTTCTGGACCCTCGCTGATTACATCTTATTAAATACAGACAAAGGTGATATTACTGATGCCCTTTTCAATGATCTAACCAAAGCATTTGATCTGACTGGCCAGCTTCTCTCCTAAAATTAGTCACAGAAATTGGGATCAGCCCTGACTCCTTGTTCTGGTTCCATAACTTGATGACAAGACAAAAATGAAACGATTAAAAACCAAGAAGTCAGCTGAGTTATAAGATTATCATTCTGTTGGCTTCCGGATTCCATAACCTCCTAGAAAACAGAAACTTTCAAAGTAAAAATATGAAACGCCCTTTCTGACAATGCCTATCTTTACAAAGGCATCCTTCAAGGTTCGGTCCTTCCTCAACTACTTTTATGTATTTGTAAGAACAACCTTCCACATGATCTCCTACATCTTCTGCTTCTCCTTTATGTTGATGACGTGGCAACCACAGTTCCAGTCACTTCCACGACACCATCAAACCCAACTCCAGTCTAACTTCCTTCTTTTTCAACATTGGCTTATACAATACAATCTTTTACTGAATGTCTATAAACGATATGATTTGAAACACTCTTTCTTCAAATATTTGGTTCTGTGGCTCAATTAATCACTCAAGTTTTAGACACATATTAAACAAATGTTCAAAAATTAACTCTCTTGCCCATCTTCGATGCCAGTATTTTCTACTACATCAGAAAGTGTTTTTACTGGACTCAAAGCCCAACAAACTGTCATGGAGGACAGACTAACAAAGGACCTTCTGCAGCTCCCTAGGCCAATTTCTTCTGAGAAAAGAAGGTCTTACTTACCCTCACACTTACCCCATGAAGATTCCTGAGAAGTCCATGTGCAATCAGAAGTATGAAGACTCACCCACTGAATCACATATGGCTGATAAGGATGACGAAAATACTGACCCCTCTACGTCTCCTACTGATGACCACAATTTTGAGGAAGTCCTAGGGATGATTTGTCAAGAGAGGTGGCTGGCCCACTGACCCCATTTCTTCCTTATAACAAACACTGTAGAAAGCATTCAGGTTGATCTGACAAACCTTTTGGGTTATTACACTGTTGATGGATGTTTTAAAAGTCGACTCAATGACAGATGGAAAGCCCTAGATATGGTAACTCCTGTTACCAAGAAAGCAGACCTGCCAATCTAGGGGCATAGAGGCATAAAGCCCTCATAACAGCCCAGCTAACCCAGGTTGATTAGCAGTTTGGGTGTTTGATAGAACATCAGGGAGGGATGGGTGTTACCAGCCTTTGGAGGGGAGAGCAATCCTGTGGGGATCTCTGATGGCAATTAGTGATGGATGCTGTGGATGTTATCAGTGGACGTGTTCAAAAAGGTAAATACGGTGGAGACGTGGCTTAGCTTGTGTAAACTAGACATGTTGTTTTCTGCTGAACAATGATTTCTTCAGGATTTTCAGTGTTACATTTCAAAGCTCAGTTTTGCATTAAGATAGAGAAATCTGTGACTTTGCCAGGATTGTGGTTATCTAGCAAGCCATTCTAAGTTCTTAAATTAATAATTGTTTGAACAGGCATGGCAACAGGAAGCTGCACAGGAATTAGCCAGTCAGTCATCATTTTAACAGGAGTCAATAGCACCAGGTAGAGCTATAATAATTAATCTGAAAATCATACATTTACAAAAAAAAAAAGGTAGTGCTAATATCACAAAAAGGCGAAGTACCAGCAGTTCCCCAAAGAAAACAAGATTAAATGACCTATCTCCACTGCACTAAATGGTAGAATATTACAGGAGTGTTTGATAAGATGTTTGTCATTGCCTCCAGGACAGATTAAGGAACTATATTAAAGATGTAGTTGTGCAATACAGGCACCAGAGAGCAACCACAAAAAAAAACATGAAGCAATATGAAATGCAGAAACAAAGCAGAACAAAGCATCCTAATTTCAGTTGTTTTTTTCAGCAAAACATGCACATTTTGCTCGTATTTCATACAAGGCACGTCTCTGAATGCCTTAAAAGAAAACAAAGGAAAGAATATTTGCCCAGCAAAAGGATTCAATGTTTTTCAGTTAAGCATCTTGGTTGCATGAACTTCTTTTTTTAAAAGCAACTATCAGTGTTTCACATGCAGGTGTAACACTGTAGACAGGGGGGGGGTATCTTTTGTAGGTCTTCGCTGTCATATAGTATAACACACAGAAATGTATGTTCTACATCATTTTCATCTGTTAATGTTTTATAGATATAATAAACAAAAATGCGCTGGATCAAATAGCTAACAAACCCATCTTTGGACATAATATCGTTGACCTGGTCCTTGCAAATATGGTATTTCCATCCCAGTTGTCAGTTTATAACTAGTGACTTTTACTTTCAAAATCTCTAAACCCCTTCTAACTAATGTTTTAGATTTCAAAGATTTCAAATATACTAACATCATCAAATTCTATGATGAAGTCTCAAAGTTCAGTTTTTGCAGCATCGACTCCAACTTTGCCACAGCAGGTAACTCCACGTAGGAGTTCATAGAACTGGCAGCCACTACCAGATCTAAATATAATAGGAAAGTCAAAAACATACCACCCTGGTGGTCTACTAACATAAATAATCTTTAAAATAAAATAAAAAAAAAACTCCTTAAAAGATCCACCATATCAAAGAACCCTCTTAACAAAGACAGTATTAGAAATGTTACTAAAAGCATGAAAAATTCTATTAAGTCTACTAAACCAGCTCATGAATTTAGTCTGGCATCTGAAGCTAAGGACAATCATAAATCCTTCTTTAGCTATATTAGGAAACTAAGGAATAATACCCCACATTGCTCTGAACATATACATAATGGTGTCACATATTCTGAACCACAAAGACATTTCCAGTATACTAGCAAACAAATACAATGTGAATTTTACCCCTAAGATGGTCATCATCAACTCAACCCTTCCCTCCATCACTAAAGAACATGTAGTGAGAGTGCTTTCCAAGACCAAAAATACTTCTTCCATGCGATTTGATAATAAACCTGGCTGTCTATCAAACAGTACAAAACAAGACTTTGCAGAGTGATTCCCGGAACTGTTTAACCTAAGTTAGCCACTGATTTTCTCCCTGAGTTTTGGTGCACAGGAGTATTAATACTACTCCACAAAAGGTGGCCTCACTACTGACCCTGGGATATATAGGACAATTACCCTGACAAGTCTCATCTGCAAAGCCATGGAATGTATTTAACTGACTTTTATTAACTATGATATCAAAAAAATCTCACCAGTTAAGACCTACAACAGTCTGGCTTTGTCAAGGGTAGATCCTGTCTAATGTGTTTGGTTAACTTCTTTGACAGGGTGACACATGCCATCTACAGTGGTCATGCTGTCCGTACAGTGCACCTTGACCTGGCGAAGGCATTTGACACCCCCCCATGCAAGCATAATTTATAAGCTTAGCACTTTAAAAATAGATCCCTATATGGTAAGATCAATAGCAAATTGGCTAAAAGGTAGAACTCACACAATGAGGGAGGCATGTGGTGTCCTATGGGGCTCAGTGCCAGGATCTCCTCTGTTCAAAATGTACTTTCCTGATCTCTAGACCATGAAATTAGACCTCTGTCTAATTAAAACTGTCCCCCCAATGCCAAGAATCTTCATCAAGAACTTGCATTTTTAGCTACCCGATATACTAAAAATTTTCTTAAATTAAATGAAGAAAAGTGCAATATTGCCACATTTGGTAGACAACCACTTTCCCCAGAATGCAGCATAGACAAATTTCCACTCTAGAATGGAAATGTTGTTATAGAGGCATCGGAAGATGGATAGTTAACTCCCGATCCTTTGATCATTATATGATAATAGTCAGGAAATCCTTCTACTCGGTGCAGCTAATTGCTGAGGGGAAATCATCCTGACCTAAAGAGATCATTGTTCCATTATATTAGGCATTGATTAGGTGAGTTATTGAGTGCAAAACCCCACCCAAGAATGTACGTAATTAAACATATCAAACAATTAGAAAGATCCCAGATATTTCTTACTAAAAGCATTGATGTGAAGTTCTATCTTGCCGTTCATTCTCACTAATGGGTTCGGAGCCGATCCTCGGCTCGGACTTGGCCAACTACAAAGCTCGATGTCTCAAATCAACTTGAGGCCAACTCCCTAGCCCATGATGCACCCTATGTTACCTCAGATCTCATTTGCCACTGCAACAGATCAGTGGATCCTTCACAGCTCTGGCTAGTGGAAATCTTGTTGTTATATTTCTAGTTACATTTATTCTATATTGTGTAGTTTGTTGAGTGGGGATTACTATCCCTTTGATGTACTTTATTGATATTTTAGGACTATTGATATTTTAGGACACTGTTTTCTAGTAGTAGGGTTTTTTGTCTAGTTCTCATGGCCGTTTTTTTCTTAGGCCTTGTTATCTCCCTTCCCATTGTAGTTAATATAGGTTTCCAGAATATTTAGATTGTAGTCGAAGTTAGTCAGTCTTCTTGTGTGTGTGTGCTTTTTTCTCTAGTTTGTTTTTAGAGCCCATTTAAATTAGAGGACTAAGTTGTTAAAAGTTGTTAAAAAATTTGTTGTAAAAAGTTGTTAGTATCTTAGGTATCTAGTCATTTAAATTAATTTCTGAGCATTTGACTGCTGTTGAATATATACTGTGTTCTCAAGGCCTTTTTTTAGGATTGCTGATCAGGACAAGGAGAAACACCCCAAATCATGGTTTAAGAAATGCCCTAAATGCGGGCAGAAGATGTCTTTGACTGATGGTCATATAAATTGTGTCTACTGTTTGGGTGAGGTACATTTGCAGGAAAACTGCTCCATTTGTCATTCCTTCAGAATCCTTGTTTTGCATGAGAGAAAGAGGAAGTTAACTGACAGAGGATTGATAAAATCCTCCTTTCTAGAAACCTTGGACAAAGATGGACATGGCAAGTCTTCAAAATCTTCTAAATCTTCTAATTCTTCAAAATCACCATCTTCAGAGCTGAGACAACCTACTTCAAAGCCACTTGAAAAATCTTCTACATCAGCTTCACAGACCTCGGAGCTGGGCGTCATGATCTTTCAGAGCCATTCCCCAGTCTTAGAACCGGTTTCTGTGATGTTAAAATTACCTATACTTCACTCAGTGGCTTCATCTGTTCCATCTTCTTGGTCCTCGAGATCCCTTTCAGATATGGATGTGGATCGTGTGGTGCAGAAGTTATTGCAGGCACAAGCATTTGCTAAATTATCGAGTTTGACTCAAGGGCATTCGTAACTGACAATAGTATCCCCTTCTACTTCTGTTTCTCCTCTGTGCCGCTTGAGGCTTTGGCGCAGATGAATTTGGCTCCTACCTCGGGGTCAGAGCCTGCTCCGAGGGAATCCTCTGTTTCTTTGGATCTGAGGGTTTCTTTGCACCAGAGCAGAGGTGTCTTTGATGCTATGAGGAGAGTAATGTCCCCTAAGACATTTGCATCTTCAGGACCAGTGACCTTCTCTCTTAAAGTGCCTTTGTCTTCTTCTGCTTTACAGATCCTACTAAAGCATAGAGATCCGGAGCCTCAGGAAGCACCACTGGGTGGACCCTGCTCTTCCGAGACCTTACCAGAAGCTCCCACTGATGAGATTCCCAGGAAAAGATTATGCAAGAGGAAGCATCTGGTCTCCCCACAGGAATCCATCACCTCAGACACCGACGTAGATGAATCAGAAGGGTCCGCACGATCCCCCTCAGAGGATATCTCCTTTGCAGATATCTTTAAATCCTTAAACAGAGGGGCGGCTGGCAGTCCATCAGCCCTACTGGTGATGAGTCGGTTCTCCTGAAGGCTTTTGGATCTCAGCCCTCCATCTCTTAGGTGACTCCACCTTTTGATGAACTGATAGACCTTGTCTCTCAAAAGGCGTGGGAGTCCCTGTATACCATGGAACCTGTCCCTCTGAGGCCTAACAAATTCATACCGTCCCCCCAGCGCAAGGCTTTCCTTACAAAAGGGGTACCCATTGATGCTATGGTGGTGGCGGCAGCCACCAAAAGGAGTTGCCAGAGACCTCCACATCTGTTCATCCTCATAATAGGGATTCTAGGATAATGGACAGATACGAAAAGTGCATGTTTAGTTCAGCGGCCTTTACTCTTCGATCCCTGAACTATCTTACACATTTTACTAGACTACACAGAGATCTCCTTAAGGACTTAGGAGATACTCTACAGGGTGCAGTAGCTGCAGGGGTTTCAGACAAGGTAACCTCCCAGCTGGCTACCCTAAATTCCCTCATAAACTATTCCATGCGTCTGATTTTGTATGCAACTGATGGAACGAGCAGGGCAGCGAGTACAAGAATTGCTCTTAGGAGACACTCCTGGATGTGCTTATGTTTCTTTGTGGAGCCCTATAAGTCATCCTTTGTTAACACCTCCTTTGATGGTTTGTCCCTTTTTGGACCAAAAATTAAGGAAACGCTTACCAGGTGTGAGCAAGATGGAAAGACTCTGTCTGCCGTAGGAGTCCATTTTTCCACCCCTACTAGACCTTATCCTAAAGGTCGGAGGAGTGGGAAGATGTGGTTCTGTAAAACCCAAGGAGCTTTCCTTGACACACATGGTGAAACCCCCTCTAGAGGCAGAGGAGGGGGCAATAATGGAAGACGCCATCCACACGGCAGAAGGGGCCCACAAAATTAGGGTGACAGAGATCAGTTCTCTGGGAAACCCTATCAGCACTTTTGAAAGGAGGCCCGATTGTCCAACTCTGGAGGCAGTCAGGGGACGCTTATCTTTGTACCCAGGTGCCTGGCTAAAAATCACAAAAGACAGCTCGGTACAATGCATCATATCCAGAGGATGATACAAATAGTCCAGAACCTCTTTGATTCAAGTAGCCAAGTCAGGTTGATGCTAACTCAAATCCATTTATTCACGACAGATAAAAAACAGATAAAAAACAGGGATAAGCGCTTTCGCTAGATAAGCTTCATCAGATCCTACAATTCCTCAGTTGATTTAACACCTTTTATAGTCTACATTAATTCGTTTAATAGAATAATTAAAACCAATTAGATGAACTATAATTGCAAAATGCAGTCATTAGGTCACATAAATTCTTCCTAAATATATGTTTACATTAAATAGAGCAATCTAGTAAATCATTATAATACTTTATATACTTTATATAAATAAATAAATAATATATATCATATAAAATATTATATTGAATGCATTATGTTACTTAAAAAAGTATAATAAACATATGAATTGATATTTATGTTTGTGTGAAAGCTATATTGAAAATATGTATGTGTAAACAGAATATGTGCATTAACTATAAATATAATAAATGTTATGAAAATATTTGTGTACATGGGTAAAAATAAAAATAAAAGGATAATACAAATATAAATATAAATATAAAATATAAAATAAAATGGACTGTGTGCATGTATTTATGGAGGTATGTGTTATAATATATTTATATATGAAAAATGTTTGTTGAAATGTATGAAGATATATTATGTATAAATATATAATGTATAAGAAATGTATGTATGTGTAATATTTAAAAAAATATATAATGTAAATGTATATATGTGTGATGTAGAGTAAAATATATAATATTATGTTAATTAATAATGTTAATATATGATCCTGAATATGTGCATAGATGAAGGATGTATATGTATATATATGGAATGTTCATAAATGTATATGTAAATATATATAAATATATAAAAATATAAAAATATATATAATATATGTAAAATGGTTGGAATATATATGTAACATATATACAAGTATGTGAAGTATATTAATATATTAAAAACTGATGCTACTTCTAAATAAAATGGAGAAGTGTATAAAGGGATATGTTAATGAATGTGGTGGTCAAAAAAGTGGATGTATAGATGTAAAAAAGAGAGCATATGCATTTATATATATAATAGTCTATTATTTTATGTGCCTTCTGTATAACATCTCACATTTCCTCCCCTTACATTTGGTATTACAAATTCTAGAACCCTAAATGTAAATTTATGAGAATCTCCTACTTGCAGTATGTGTTTGGATAAGGCATTATTTATATTTTTCTTCTTAATATTGTAGCAGTGTTCTTAGCATCAGCAGCAAAATAAAACTCTTTATTCAAATCTGGGTGCATAAAACTGGGATTAGTATTAATTAATGAACAAAAAGTTGTGTATCTTTCTTGGCTATATTATAACATAGTAGCCTTTTAAGATTCATTTTATTTCTATATAGAAACATCGGCCTCTCCCCCACTATTTCCTTGATATCATTGTCAGTCAACAGAATATCCCGATGCTTATTAATGATATATCTAATTTCATTGTTTCAGATGTTATCTCTAGATGTTCAGCTATTTCACTGGACTTATATCCTCTCTCTAATAATTTATTTTTCAAATCATTTAAATCTCTTTCTAGACCTGTTTCGTTTGGATTCATTCGAAAACATTGCAAGGTGCATGCTAGTTCTAAATAATAGCATGTGATCTAGAAATTCAATCTTATTTGTGTTCCATTGTACTGTAAATTTTATGCATTCATTTAGATTATTAATAACCATAGTGAAGTTTTCCAAATCACTTAAAGTGCCATTCCATAGAATAAATAAATTGTCTATGAAACGCCTGTAGAATCTAACATTTGATTTAAATAATGAATCCTGAAAAAGTACTGCTTCCTCCCAGTGTGCCAAATAACAAAAATCCCGGACTTCACACCTGGTCACAGGGATCAAGCAACCATAGCGATTCAAAGGTTGTTAGAAAAAAATGTCATACAACAGGTCCTCGCAGACCAGATAGGATCTGGAACTTACTCAAAGTTCTTTTTTAGTTCCAAAAAAAACAGGGGACTGGGGACCTATACTGGATCTCAGCAGACTAAACAGATCTGCCAAAAAGGAGAAGTTCCGGATGGTCACGCTACACTCGATACTTCTGTTTCTAGAAAAAGACACTTGGATGTGCTCTATAGATCTCCAGGATGCATACTACCACATAAAAATGGCCAGACCATCCAGGGACCATCTGCGCTTTCGGCTGGGAGCCAGTCACTACCAGTTTCGAGCCCTGCCCTTTGGTCTCACTACAACCCCCAGAATGTTCACCAAATGCATGGCAGTGGTCACGTCTCACCTGAGGTGTTTAGGATTCCAGGTGTTTCCGTACTTAGATGACTGGCTCCCCACCGCCACTACCAGGCATCAGCTCATACAAGCCAGGGACACCACTATGGGCCTTTGCAGCCAATTGGGGATTACCATAAATTGAGAAAAATCTGCTTTGTCGCCATCGCAACATATCATTTTTATAGGAGCAGATTTAGACACCACCACCACCACACTAAAACTTCCTTCAGAAAGGGTTTCGGTACTTTGGCAACAGGTTCAAAGTATTCTATCGAGAGACAAGGTACCAGCTTCAGAGGTGCTCAAATTGTTGGGGGCGATGGCGGCTGCAATCATAGCAGTTCCCTTGGGTCGCATGCACATGTGAATTCTACAATGGCTCCTGTTCACACAATGGTCCTGTCAAGAACTCCCAATGTTACATCTGATTACTCTAACAAACTCCTGCAAAAATGATCTTTGGTGGTGGGTGACATCTCATCAAGTAATGATAGGTCGTCCCTTTGTCCTACCCACTCCAATGGCCACTGTGATCATGGACGCTTCCCTGATCAGGTGGGGAGGCATTATCAGGGGAGAACACCCCAAGGCACATGGAACGAACTAGAGACTCATCTGCACATCAACGTCCTGGAGATGAGAGCGGTACTCTTGGCGTTGTAGTACTTTCAGGACTCTCTTCCTCTGGGAACAGTCGTGATTCAGACTGACAACATGTCTGTAGTCTGGTACATAAACAAACAAGGAGGAACCAGGTCTTACCCCCTTTGTCGCAAGGCACTGAGAGTATGGCAGTGGGCTACATCCACCCAGTGCTTTCTGTCAGCAATGCACATCCCCGGGAAATCCAACTTGATAGCAGACAAACTAAGCAGGGCAATTTTGTTGCCCCACAAGTGGTCCCACAAGGAAGAGATAGTGGAAAGGATATTCCTCAGATGGGGCCAGCCTTGCTGCCATCTCTTTGCATTTCCCATGAATACAAAATGCAGCAGCTACTTTGCCCTAATTCCCCCTCTAGGGGATGTCCCAAGGGACACCCTCATACACGATTGGCCCCTGGGTCTTCTTTATGCCTTCCCATCAATCCACTTGATACCCAAATTATTACAGAAAACTAAAGCCTTGGGAAGAACCATCATTTTGATAGCCCCTTTCTGGCCATGTCAGATTTGGTTCCCCTTCCTTCGACCTCATCTATTGGAAGAGCCTTGGATTCTGGACCCAGTTCCAGACCTCCTGATTCATTCATTGGGGGCTCTTCATCCTTCTCTTCAATCCCTGAAATTGACAGCTTGGCTGCTCCAATTCTCAATATAGCCAGGTTCCATAACCTCTCATCTGAAACACAACATATCTTAATGTCTTCTCATAAATCATCTACAAGAAAATTGTACTTCAGCAAATGGAAGAGATTTTCTATATGGGCCTCTCAGAATAAAATTGACCCTTACCTAGCCCTGATTTCCTCTATCCTGGAATTTTTTACTATGCTTTTCAACAAAGGAACTGCTGCTGCCACCATTCGAGTTCAGCTTGCAGCAATCTCTAATTTCCACCTTGGCAGTGACGGATCTAATGTAATGTCACATAAACTATCCAAAGGCTTTCTTAAGGGGACCACACACCTGAGACCACCCGTTAAATCTCGTTATGTGCCTTGGAGTTTAAATTTTATGCTTTCACGCATCATTCTTCCACCATTTGAACCAGCTTCTTCATGTGAATTGAAGTATTTATTTTGGAAAAACATTTTCTTAGTAGCTATCACATCTGCTCAAAGAGTTTTAGAATTGCAAGCTTTGTCCATTAAGCCCCCTTATTTGATTTTTCATTCTGATAGAGTTTCATTATGAATGAACCCATCATTCCTACCTAAAGTTTGTTCTGACGTTAATCTTAACCAAACGATAGAATTACCTTTTTTTTCCCCAAATCATAGCAATAAGTTGGAGTATATGCTGCACAAATGTGATGTTCATGGGCAACTTCGATTCCACCTGCAGAGAACCATAGAATTTAGAAAATCTGAACAGCTCTTTGTGTCTTTTTCAGAGCCCAAAAAAGGTGGACTTGTGGCAAAAAACACTGTCAAAATGGTTATCAGATTGCATCTCTTTTACTTATTCATCAGTGAATGCTCCACTACAACACAAAATTAAGGCCCATTCAACTAGAGCTGTTTCCACTTCTTCAACCTTTGCTGCTAGGTTGCCAATAGATACAGTTTGTGCAGCAGCCACTTGGTCAAGGCCTCATACCTTTATCACTCATTATAAAGTAGATAGGGCCTCCAGGGACAGGGCTTCCTTTGGTTCTTCTGTCTTGAGGAATATACTCCCTTGAGCCACCTGAGAAAGATGGTGCTTGGGACACTACCCATTAGTAAGAATGAATGGTGAGATAGAACAACTTCACATAAAGAAGTTATGTACTCACCATAACATTCCATGTGAGTTGTTCATCTCGCCTTCATTCGTACATTCCACCCACCTACCCTCTTCCAGGTTTCTCAAGGGCCGAGAAATATGATTTGTCATGGTCTGATTGTCTTTTTCCATTGTTTCTTTTCTTAAGAAGTGAGTAAGGCTATATGGTATATTGGGGCAGCAAACAAGATCTGAGGTAACATAGGGTGCATCATGGGATAGGGAGTTGGCCTTGAGCTGGTTGGAGACGTCGAGCTTTGTAGTTGGCTGAGTCGGAGCCGAGGATTGGCTCCGAACCCATTAGTAAGAATGAAGGCGAGATGAACAACTCACATGAAATGTTATGGTGAGTGCATAACTTCTTTTTCCTTTATTCAATACCTTACAGACACATCATGGAAGATCTTTGCCTTGTCTTCCATGCCATTTAAAGACCCGGCAATCCAGGATCTCTTGTGTCAACACAATTCAAATATTTCAACTAATGTCAAAGTCAGTGACCTAAGTTTTCTCCAGCAGATAAATAAAACACAATGGAAAAACTGTTTCATCATTCAGTGCCTCCCCCTCCTCCAGAAAAGACCGCCTGCAAATTAAATAATATGACATACTATCTTCCTTCAAATGAGACTTGGATGATTGGATGCCTTGAGATTTCTATGATTCTAGGATTTTAAACCCTAACACCCACAAATCTGTTAGAAATGAAGAAGCTGTAAGTTATGGCATATGCAAATGTTATGCTAATTAGGTGTCCCTGACTATTAGACAAATGTCCTTCATTTTCAAAAGCTTCATTTGAGTTTCATGCAACAGGATAGTGTGTTAAAAGATGGTCTCCACAATTTTGTTATATGCCACTACACCACTCCTATGCTGCAGATAGTGAGAGAACCATGTTATTCTAGTCATTAATTCTTTATTGCTGTAAAGTGCAATGCAAAATGTAACAGATTCAGTTGAAATCTCACACTCCAATCAGGCAACTCAGAATAAGGCTTGTCATTGTACATTAGTGCTCAGCTGATATGAACTTTTATCTTACCTTTTAGAATTCAACAGTACATGGTTAAATGATGGTCTCTGCAGACATTTTAAAATGCTGTATTTTGCTTTATGTCACTGCTTCACTTCAGCAGTGCTATGTTATAAAAGTGTGTGTGTTTTAATGCTATTTCTCCATTGTTATAAAGTGCAATGCAAAACAGCATGGCTCATTTAGGGCCAATCCATTTCACAGTTATAGACAAAGAAGCTCAGTTTGAGTATTTCAGAATAACACATATTACCACAGAATAGCGTTTGTAAAATTGTGTGATTTGTCCTACAAAAAAGGCAAGAGTATTAGAGTTGCAGTTAGAAAAAGGACTACAATGCCAAGTGCTGCTTTCCAGAATTATTTAAAAATACTGTAACAGCTGTGATAACTTCAGGCCTATTCCTTAACATCTGTTAAGGTAAGTGTTTTCGCAGAACCTTATTAGATTTACTTTCACATGATTTATAACTAACTCATTACAGCCGAGTGTGCCTTCAGGTATTTCTGCAGCTACCGCCAACTACACCTCTCGGCATCAAATACTGCTTGTTCATATTTGTATTAATAATTCCAAAACCATGCTACATACAAGGTATCAGGATATTTTATCTTGAAGCATATGTGATGGCAAACACAACTGTATTGATATTTGATCTCTGTCAATGGGTATTTGTTAGAACTGAAGGTGATATCTTCATTTTTTTTAAAGGCTCAAGCCACATCCACTGGGAGTTAAAGGTACACACTCAAAGATCTGTACTGGAGGGAATGAGATAAACTTTTCTCTATTAGCATAATTTCATCCAGTGTCATTCTTGCTTTACTAACTTAATGAAATTCTAGATGAGCATGACATATGCTGCAGATTCTCGGATACTAGTAGACATAAACTACATCACTCTAAAGACTTGGCTTCAGTCCCTCATCAACCAATAATTAATAAACTATTAACCATGGACATAAACACATTTATTATTTGCTGGATTCAAAACTTGCTATGATACCATAAATGCCAAGTGAAAATCAGTGGCTTACGTCCTTTAGCTAAAGTGGTTTGTAAGAAGGTATTGCAGGGTCTTGTGCGGAGTTTCTTTCAGTCCAGCATATTCATATTCACTGTTTCTTATCCAGATCAAGAATGAGAAAGAATATTTGCTGATGACTCAAAAATAGTTGCTATGGTCACCAGCAGGGAAAATGCCTCACAACTCCTAAACAATTAAGATTCTCATTATACGTAGGCTATATCTGATGATATCTTTTTAATGTAAGTAAATTTACAGAATTACACTTTGACCAAAATAATGGGGAATACCTTCAGTTATCAATTATCAAATTCTTCCTATAAATCCTTCTGCACGTGATTTGGGTGTTACCATGGACAGCAGCTTCAGGTTTAGCAACAATGTTAACAATATTCTTAGGAAATGCTTCTTAATTGTAAAAGATATTTTAGCGCCATCATTTGAAGAAGTTTCACTGTTATTGTGACCTTACATAAGACCCTAGTTAGAGCATTAATTGAGTACACTGGTTCCTTTCATTCAGTTCTTATAAGACAGGTGACATTAGCAAATCAGAATGCATTTAAAATGTGTCTACAAAGAAAATTCTTAATATAAGGGGTAAATCATACAAATGCAGGATGAGGGTGCAACTTTTTACTGCTAGGTACAACTTTTTCAGATGTGATACGACACACACCTGGGAGAATATGATTGGCAGACAAATGTTTACATGATAATGTGTTAAGTTCAACCTTGAAAATTAGTTTTATTTATCATCAGATTGCCAGTAGAATCAACTTAAGTTTAACTATAATCAAAATATCATCTTAAGTTTCGCTAAATCAAAATTTTCAACAGTATGATGAAGAGGAAATTCTTTCCTGTCAGAGCTCTTTGGCTATGGAACAAATTTCTCTCAGAGGAAATGAGTGGCCCTACACTTACAAAATTTAAACCCATTCTGGATTGCTGGTTAAGTAGTAAGTTTTTTGATCCTATTAATTTTGGATGCATTCTGCTCAATAAGATCTCCTAAGGATTTGAGGTGTCCAGTACCTAATATTTTGAAACACTGAAAAGTACAAACTTAAATGTTCTGGTTCCATTTGCCTTCCCCTCATGTCAGAGCTTCAGTCAGAGAAGTGCAGTTTTAGTATTTCATAACAGTGGTTATTACCACAGTTCTGGCTTTACCATTGGGGGCATGGGGGTAGGAGGTGCCGGGGATCATCCTTGGCACCAAACTTCCCTGCTATACTTCTCACCATAATCAAAAGATAGATGGGTCAAGACATACAGGAATTAGCAAATTCCCTTTTGCATGACTGTTGTTTCCCCATCCCCTCCAGCAGACATCCAACCCCATCAGAAGGAAACAACAAAGGAATAGGTCTTAAACCTCAAAGATAGAAGAGCCACCCAAGAGGTCTCATCAGATATGAAAGGGGTCTGCATTTTATTCCAGGATAGCTTTAGTGCCAAAAAAAGCAGGAGACCTCAGGTCAATTTTGTATCTGAGAGGCTAAACACCTTTGTCCCCAAATAAGCTTTTTGCAAGGCCTCAGTGCAATTAGTCATTCATTGTCTAGCAGAATGACACTGAATGTACTCTTTGGACTTCAAAGATATCTACCAACATATCAAAACTGCAAAGAAATTTAGGAAGTTTCAACACTTTTAAGCCACAGCCAGTATATTTCAGTGCCAGTCACTGTTATTTGGTATCATCTCAAACTCCCATACGTTTGCCAAATGCATGTCAGTGGTAGTGCCTAATCTGAGACTGTTGAGATCCATGGTGCTCCCACACCCATATACTTACATCACTAACTCCTAGCTGGCCCATCTATTGAAAAACTAATAACAATGAGACAGTCTCTGGTCACGTTATTCCATTTGTTGTGAATAGCATTAAATCCAGCAGAGACACAATTACTACCTTCACAACTGCTCATGTTGATAGGCTGCAGTTTGGATACAAAATTGTGCTGACCAAGACTCCTCATGGACAGAATCCAATCCATACAAACCAAGGCATTGCCTCTTCTTGTATCTAGAACCTATAGTGCATATTCGTCTCAAGGTACTAGTTCACATTGTGATGGCCATCCCTATGGTTCTTTTTGCTAGGTATCACATACGAGTTCTTCATTGGATTCTTCGGGTCCAGTGGTCTCAGAACATGGATCTTCTTCTTCTTCATCATATCTGTATTATATAAGTAAGTAAGCAGACATCACTTGCTATAGTGGATGGACCAGAATAATTTCTACCTCGATAATCCGTTCCCCCTAAACCTCTTTCTTGATGAGAGTCATCATGGACACATCAGTCTGGGAGGCAGCATTTCTGTGGGAGTTCAAGGTGGATGCACATCATAGGAATTATCCCTTAATAGTGACATACTGGAAATGAGAGCTTTCAGAAGTCTGCCTCAACAAATGATCTTACCATTCTGTTAGATAGTATTGCAGTCATATGGTATATCAAAAAGCAGGGGGATCTCAGTTATATCCCCTATAGTGGGAGGCTATGAGACTTTGAGAGAAGATGATGTTAAACAACAGCTTCTGAGCTGTTACCTACAGTTCTAGGAATATGCCTGCTTCTTCACCGCAAGAGGTTTCTCTGCACCTTGGTGACTTGAACATTTTTCCAGAAATTGGAAAAACTTGCTGTGATCCTTTGGACTACTTAACTAGCACCAAGTAAAGCACCTGCCCCCCTCCCCCCATTTCAGTACTGTGGAGCCTCTGGGAGATAATTTTGTCCACAAGTGACCACCTGTACTTCTCCAGGCCTTCACCATTTCCTCTGACTACAAAATTCATTTGAAAAATGCAACAAATTGCAAAATTCCACAGAACTGAGGTAATTCTCATGGCTCCTTACCAGCTCTGCCAGATTCAGTTCTCTCTACTACTACACTCCTTCCGAGGAAGCTTCTGTTCTTGAGACCCACAAAAATGTTTTTACCCAACCATTGGGTAAGACTTAACTGGATATTACTCCCTGTTTGGCATCACTACTTCCACAGAGGTAGTTGCTGTAATCCTTTTTTTCTAATAGCATGATCAGTCTTCTGCATTTTTAAAGATCAGTACCAACACATGCTTTAAGGGTTAGGGGTCAGCATAATGGTTCAAATGTTTACCTTACAGACTCAAGGTACAAGGGTTTGAGTCTCACCTCTAGGAAATTAATTTGGCTTAAAATTGCCAACAAGGGCAATTCGCCCAGTACTTACCTATAAGGACACGTTTTTGTTTGTTTGAACCAATGCAAATGGTTTAAATCCTTTTCCTGATCCTATCCAGCAGTAAAGCTAGGGTGGGATGAAGGGGGCAGCCCTTACGGTCGTATTCAGCAGATGTCAATCAGTATTCAGTGCAGCAAATTATCAGCATTCAGAAATGAATGGCACTATTGCATTTGTGGTCAGAACTAAAGAGTTTAGCACTCAATGTGTGGCATTAACTGTAGCAGTTGCTTGTTACAAATGCTACACTATAAAATGAAAGAAGAGCTTTCTTCAGAAACGAAAGCACTTTAGCATTCTGTGTGCAATATAAACTGTAGCAACTGCTTGCTACAGTTTAAGAGGAAAGAACACATTTTTATTTCACTATTGAATCAGAGGACCCTTTTTTAGCTTCTCCACTTAGAGTTGAGGGAGTGATCACACATCAGAGCAGGGCATCAGAATATCTAACTACACCTTTGATCCTATCCCTGCAGTTCTGGATTATCTGGTAGGCATTTTTTGAAATTGTGATTAGTTATTCATGTATTAAAGTGTATTTGACTTCGTTTTGTAATTTTTTTTTATCAAGATCTTGATTCTACCTCTTTAACCTCCTTGAAGGTGTTGCAAAACCTTCTTCAAAGGTGTCTTTCTGTTGAGGTCTCTCTTGTGAAAGCCATTACCTGCTGAGACTTAAAGTATACTTTGTTGCAGAAAAATTGACTTCTGCTCCGTTCAAAACTGAAGATTCAGCAAATTTAAAGTTTGTGACTTGGAAGACCATTTTCTTGGTAGCCATTACACTTTATAAGGATTTCAAAATTACAAGTCTCCAATTCCATTGGCATAGATGGCTAAAGCCTTGACTGTGATCCATGTGACCTGAGTTTTATTATCAGCTGAGATAATTGGCAGAGGACAGGAAAGAGTGATGTGGCATTGCCAGCTGACTTCTCTTTGGGTGGAGAGACACCACATGGAAGCTCTGGCTGCTGAGGGCAGGGCAGTCTTTATGGGTTATGTCACTTACAAAAGTGAGTTACATGTCTATACTAATGCCCATTGCATTCTGAACTCTAGAATGTGTTATTGGGCATGTGCCACGGCAGCAGGGCTAGAAAGAGTAAAATCCCTGATGGCTGCCTAAATGATGGTCTCTGTTGGTTGTCTCTCATATCTGATGAAGGGTGAATAAGTGGATCCATCCATGGAAATGGGATAGATGATAATCAGCCAACAAGGGAGAAACAGCAAGAAAAAGAAAAATAATTATAAACCCTGTTCATACAGTCTTTTTATTTGGTGATCCATTTTTTACATTATTTTCTTACTGGGTCCCCACCAAATCATGAAGCCCTCTTGCTGGCCATTCCATAGAGTCATCTTCCTTGGGTGGCAGTCCTTGGACTCTTTTATTCACTAGAGGCACAAGTCAAGTATACTGGAATGTGGCAGCTGATATCTGTGCTGAAGGACTATTGTTTTTTTTTACTTTAGTCTAGCATTCCTTATGCATACACCCTTAGGATCAAAGAAGAGGATGTAGACTGGTACCCCCACAAGGTACATTCATGTCTCTGCATATGATAACTCCTAGTAACCCCCCACCCCCAGCACAGCACTTTCAGTACAATCCTCAATGTCCACCTGAGATTCTAATTCTGAAAACATATTGAAAGATGATGCAGACATACCACCATAGACACAATAAAACTCTCTGGTTTAAAAAAAACTCAGTAAGACAGACAAAACAAACAAAAAAGTATGTGAGATAAGCGCTTTCAGTAAAACCTTCTTCAGATCCTTTATTCACTCCCACCAAAACAAAGCCTTTAAAACAGTGTTCAACCAATAATGCTGTTAGGGGTGGCTCCTCTTCTATTACTAGTAGAAACAGATTTTTGTTCAGGCCTGACATACCTGTCCCTTCCTTTCTTTCTTACTTCATTTTGTTATAATCCTGACTAAGCATAGTTTCCACCACTTGACCCCTTCTACTACCTCTCTTCAGCTTGTACCTTTGCTGCCCTCACCTCCTTTGTTGCCATTCTGCTTGCCTTCTTGCAGTATGTCTCCTTTACTTCCCGATCCCTTTCCTTCCACCTATAGTATAATATGTCTCCTTTACTTCCCGATCCCCTTCCTTCCACCTCTAGTATAATATGTCTCCTTTACTTCCCGATCCCCTTCCTTCCACCTCTAGTATAATATGTCTCCTGTACTTCCCGATCCCCTTCCTTCCACCTCTAGTATAACATGTCTCCTTTACTTCCCGATCCCCTTCCTTCCACCTCTAGTATAACATGCCTCCTTTACTTCCCGATCCTTTTCCTTCCACCTCTAGTATAATATGTCTCCTTTACTTCCCAATCCCCTTCCTTCCACCTCTAGTATAATATGTCTCCTTTACTTCCCGATCCCCTTCCTTCCACCTCTAGTATAATATGTCTTTTGACCTAGTGTTCAACATTCGTTTCCTGTGTAGCCACATTAGCCCTTTCCTCTTTTTTTTTGTCCTTTTTGCCTCTTCTTCAGAGCCTTGCCTGTAGAGCAGAGTACTGCTTCCCTGACCCATTCCATTCCTATAGCTTGTTAATGACCTCAGTTTGCTCATTGTCCCCTAGTTCATATTTAAGTCTGTTGCCCATTTCATCATACTCTACTTCCCTAAAGTCCTACATCATCATCTTTGTCATTGTGTTACCATTCTCCAACCACCTCAAAGGATCATAGGACTTTACTAGGCTATTGGCTCTGAGGCCCTTACAAGCTTAACCAAGAATTTAACCCATGTTCCAACAAGTCAGCACCTGATGCCACTGTCCAGCTGGGAGACAGGTGGAATCCTAGTGGTGTATTTTCTGTTCCCCATTCAGTTAGTTATCCACGTTGTGCTTAAAAAGGGTTAATGACGTACTCTATGTGACTTGGAGAGGGAGTCTATTCCACAAAAGGGGAGTCTCTGGGACACAAATCTGTCCCACTAACAAGTGCTATTGATGTCACAGACCAGGCTGAGGTCGTGCATGCTGGTTACTCGAGAGGAGCTTGATTTACGGATATTCAGCAGTCCCATCAAGGCGGGGTCTGAGATTGCTTTGTATGCCAGACAGAGGTCACCTCTGAGGAGTCTGTAGGAGACTGCGTAGAGGGATAGGGCCTTTAGCCTATCTGTGTAGGGTAGATGTTTGAGGCCCTGGTTTCTACTGGTGAGGAACCTCTACGGTCTCTCCAGCTGCTGCATGTGCATGAGGTACATGCCAAAAGGAGCATTGTACTCAATAATGGGTCTTATAAGGGAAGAATACAGGGATGTTATGACCACCTTGTCCCTGGATGTGATACCCTTACTAATGAGGTGGGCCGTGTAGAAAGCTTTCTGTACAATGGAGGCAATATGGTGGTCAAACGTCAGTTTGCTATCAACCTGAATGCCCAAGTCCCTTACAACTGATTGCTTGCTTAGGACCTTATTATTAATGGGATAATTTGTATGGATGTCATTTTTTGGCAATCAGTTTGAGTCCATTTTTCTGGCACTAGTCATTTGTTTGGGTGAGATCCTCTTGGAGGATGTCCACATCACTAAGTGAATTGATGACAGCACTCACCTTGCAGTCATCTGCAAACCTGGTCAGCCATAGCCCACTGGTTTTGGCCTGCACGTCAGAAAAGTATATCCCAAGCAACAGAGGCCCCAAGACCGATCCCTGGGGTACACTGCTTGTTACAGGTCTATTGCTTGAAGTGGCTTCCCCTATTTTGACTAGTAGGGTTCTATCAGTGAGCCAGTTTACTACCCATCTGGTAACATACAGTGTTTGGAGGTTGCCAGTGTCCTTGTTGATGATGTCCATGATAATCTGCTCCATGGTCTTGCAGATCAGGCTAGTTAGGCTGATGGGTCTATAATTTCCTGGATCGGTGGTCACTTCACCTTTGTGCAAAGGGATGACAGTGGCTGTCCTCCACTCAGCTGGGACGAAGCCGGTACTCAGGCTTTGGTTGAATAGGGTGCCTAATGGTGCTGCAAGTTCCTGCCTAAGTTCATGTAGGATGCAGCCTGGGATATTATTGGGTCACATAGAGACTGTATTTTTTGCCTTTGAGAGGGTACTAATAACGTACTCACTAGAGGTAAGGGGAGGGGGCAGGTGCTGGCAATATCCTGATTTTCTGATGGGGAGGGGACAGAGGTGTGAAGTTTCCAATGAACCTGTCTGCCAGCAGGTGGGCTATATCTACGGTGTTTGCTTATGTGGTGTCCTTGACCACCAGTTCTGAGCAGATCTGGGTTGTTCTTTGAGACTGCAGATATATGTGAAGAAGGCCTTATGATTGTCTTTAGTAGATGTGGCCAGTTTGGACTTGAAGTTTGCTTTGGAGGATTTCACTAGTGCTCTTATTTGCTTGTTCAGGCTAAGGAGAGATTGCTTCCAGTTAGGCACCTGCTCCTTCTTGGTCCTGCAAACCACAAAGTGGCATGATCTCTGTTACTTAATGGTGTTTTCACCTGGACATCCCTGACCTCCTCTGTCCTAGTTAGGACTGCATCTACAATTCTATCCTTTCATGCACGGTTTGGTTAAACCCTTTTTTTTTTTTTGGTCTTTTCAGACCTCATGGTACCATCCTAGTTTCCCTATGCCTCACATTCATGCTGGGTTTACCAGCCATCTTCATAACACCTAGGTTATTCTACTACTTACTGGGCCTAGTTATAGATCCTACAAACATTCTAGAGGCTGAAACATCTGTGCTTCCATCCAGGTAGGAGAATTTCTTTTTATATGCCATACCCACTTTCACTTTACCCACCCCTCATGCTCGCTGACTATATCTGAGGGCATCTTCTCTCTGTGGACTATACCTCCCCTTATGGAGCATCATCAACAAGTGCCCTCCCTTCCAGGATAGACCCTCCTAGGCCAGTCCATCAGTTGTCCAAGCTGCAAAGTGAACCCTGGTCGTCTGGGCGTAGTTAGGGCTTTATCCATTTATGCCACCAGAATGGCAAAGTTTGGCTGAACCCATTATAGTGAGAGACTCCAGTCAGCTCTTGTTCCATTTTTGTTCTGGACCTTGGAATCTCTCAGTCTGCTTCTGCAAATTTAAGATCTCCATGGTAATAACCTGCGTCTTCCTCTCACTCATTATTTTATTCTTTCCTTTGTCTAAGTGACTACTTACAATCCTTCACCTGTATTGATGAGACAGCATCTGTTTTTGTTTACTAATTTCAGCTTTATTGCTGAGTTATCATATATTTCTTAATCTGTCCTGATTTTTTTATTTGTTTTGGCCTGTCCCAAATGGTGGCCATCATCAGCTCCTGTTTATGTCATGAGGTCTGTTTAAAGCACACCCTTTCTTATTATCCTCTGAAATTCGACTAAAGTTTGCTTTCTTTACAAATTTAGTAAGATCTATACATAAATAAAACTATGGTTGTTGTGTCTTTCGGCTTTTCCCAGTTAGGGGTCGCCACAATGGAACTCCGGTCCGCTAATGATTGGCAGTAGATTTTTATGTGCCGAGTTGCCGGCCCTGATGCACAACCTTCAATGAAGTTACGCCCATTCACACATGTCTCCACACAGAAAACGCTGTAGCTGAGAATCGAACAGAACAACGTCTTACTGAGGCGACAACTCTACCGCAGCACCACCACCGCAGTACATAAATAAAGCTATTGTATTTATGGTAAATCATTATTTCTGTCTGTCTCTCTCTCTCTCTCTCTCTGAAGATGATGTACTTGTGCTTAAAATACTGCTGCCATGTTACACAAATAACAATGATGATTTTTATGTTTGGGGAAGAGGGCATGTGAGGCTGTTGTTAGCAATATAACAATTTCCCAAATTTTCTGTCTGTCTTTGTGGCCCTGATATTTAACTCTCTGATTTTTTTTTCTGTTTTATTTTTTCTGTTCACTTCAGTTTAAAAGTATGGGGAATGTTGTTCTAGAATGCTTCCTCATCCATCCAGTTTTGTTGTGTCACATCCGATTTCTAGATAGACCCCATTTACAACCATCACCGTGCATATGTTGCCTTGAAGACTGAGCTGTCAAAATTCTCTTCATTTACACTGACAGAGTGCATTAAATTGAAAGTAAAGAATGTTCTTTCTCTGCAGACTTGGTTAACAGGCTGGCAGGCAGGAGAACATCACCTATTGCAAAGGACAGTAGTGGGGGATGACTTTCAAGTATTAGTCAAGAAATATTTATTAATTCCCCAGTAACAACTTCATCCTATTTAGGGTCACAGCGGATATAAGGTAGACAACCAGTGTTGGACGGGATGACAGTCCATTGCAGGAAAAACGCACACACTCACATGCTCGAGAATACACACGCGCACACACACACACACACACACACACACACACACACACACACACACACACACACACACACACACGCTGATTTACTTGTCACATGTACAACTACAGGCAGCTTTAAGGATAGCAGTTAATCTCTTGCATATCTCTGTGGTGTGGGAGAAAACTAGAGTGCTTGGCAAACTCTCAGGCAGAATCAGGGGACATGCAGGCTACAAAGAAGGAATCACTACCAGGAAACGAACCAGAGGACCAAAGGCTGTGAGGCAGCAGCAACTCTGTAAACAACAACAATTTATGTGTGCAGACAAAGAGTGTTTATCAGGACAATATTTCAGTTTCTTGTTCTTGTTTTAGTCAAGATACTGTTTAAATATCATGTGTAAAGATGCAATATGTAATGCAGTATCCACATTCTGTTTCCACCTTTAACTCACTTTGCTTTATAATGTTTGTTGTGTTACTTTTAAATAAAATGACATTTTATATAAAAAGACTGTAGAAAGTATGTGACGTCATCCTTTACATTTGTGACCTTCCTAGTGTACACCTGGTAAGAGTACATTCATGGGTACCTTAATGACACTTTTGAGGAAAGTACAGTTGTGTACACTTACCATAAATGTAGATTTTCAAGTGTATTCACTGTTGCAGTCATTACATTTGGGGTAATCTGCTGGCAGGTTGCCCTCAGTCGGCCTGAATAACAAAGTGTTGGGTCCTGCATCGGTTGCTGTCTCCTCTTCCATGACGTCAGGTCGTCAGGGGTATAAAACATGCAGCCGACACCATTTTAATCAGTTTTTCTTGCCCCAGATGTCAGGTGCCCCACCCCCCCAAAAAAATATATATATGCATGTATTTTAGAACACAAAAAATTTACCTTTAACTAAAAAGCAAATACACCACAAAGGCTTTTGAGCATAGTGAAGAAAAGAAGAGGTATAATAATAGAGAAGAAAGGAGGCTGGTGGGTGGGTAACCTGGACTGCAACAGTGAATACACTCAAACATCTACATTTATGGTAAGTGTACACAACTGTACTATGTTCTTC
This sequence comes from Protopterus annectens, assembly GCF_019279795.1. NCBI lineage: Eukaryota > Metazoa > Chordata > Ceratodontiformes > Protopteridae > Protopterus > Protopterus annectens. The sequence continues at coordinate 116,218,611 of NC_056750.1, read as the reverse complement.
GTGTTTCACTGTTGCAGTCATTACATTTGGGTAGAATCCCAAAGCTATGGATGGGAGGATGGAATTAAACAGCATTAGGAGCAGCTATAAGGCCTTGCAGGACTGCAGTGGCAAAGCCTGTCCTGGATTTAGAAAAGAGAGGTAAATGTAATGCTTTGTGAACATGTGAACTGATCTCCAAGTAGCAGCTTCTAGAATGTCTCTGGTAGGAACCCCTCTGAGAAAGGCTGCAGAAGTAGAAGCAGCCCTGGTGGAATAGGATCTGATCCCCTTGGGCACAGGTTTACCATGGTGCAAGTAGCAGAAATGAATACAATGGCTTATCCATTTTGAAATAGTCTGTTTAGATATTGCCTTCCCCTCTGTTTCTGCAGCAAATGCCACCAGTAGTTGCTCAGACTTTCTTAGAGATTTTGTCCTGTTTAAGTAGAATCTGAGTTGTCTGTGTACATCCAATGAATGCAGAATTCGCTCCCCCTTGTTCTGCAGATTTGGGAAAAAATTTGGCAGGTGAATGGACTGGTTAAGAGCCACACTGGATACCACCTTAGGCATAAAAGAAGGATTGGTCCTGAGGGCCACCCTGTCCGGGTAAAAGAAAATGAAAGGCTCAACTGCCATGAGAGCCTGTAGTTCTGAAACCCTTCTAGCTAAAGTGACTGCTAAAAGAAAGGCTGCCTTCCAAGAAAGAAATTTTATATCTGCAGTAGCAGCTGGTTCAAAAAGAGGTAGGGTGAGTTTTTCCAGCACAAAATTGTGGTCCCATGCAGGAGTCGGTGCTCTCCTGGGAGGTCTTAAATTTTTGGCCCCTCTGAGGTACTGCTTTAGCAGGGGATGTGAAAAGAGAGGAGGCTCTGTGTTGTAATGAGCCAAGGTGGCAGAGGCATGCATTTTTATTGAAGAAAAAGATAGGCCCTAGTGAAGCATCTCAGTTAAATATTGCAAAATCTGGGGAATATCGGGCTTTGCTGTGTTTATTCCTTGTGCTTGATTTGAAGCACAGAATCTCTTCCATTTATCAGCATAAGATTTTCTAGTACTAGGCCTTCTAGCCTCCAAAATGACATCCATCACAGGTTTACTGAGAGATGTGATTGGTGAAATTAGTTGATTAGCCATGCTGCAAGATTCAGAGTTTGGAGCAGAGTGTGCAGAATTTGATAGTTCTGCTGAGACAATAGATGAGGTGTTCGAGGCAAGTACCACGGAGGAAGGTGTGACATATTCCTTAGAAGCGGGTACCAGTGTTGGCGAGGCCAGTGCAGAGCAATCAGAATCATTTTTGTTTTTTCCTGTCTGACTTTTAGTAAGACCTTGGAGAGTAGAGGCAGAGGGGGAAAGGCATAGACTGATAGGTTTTTCCAGCTGAAGGATATAGCATCCACTTTCCAAGCTTTTTGTGATGAGTTCTTGTGAAGAATTTGTCCAACTGATAGTTTTGGGGAGAGGAAAATAGATCTATGTCTGGACTCCCCCATTTTCGTGTCAACATGCTGAAGATTTATGGATCCAGTTTCCATTCGTGTGGGTCCATAAGATTTCTACTTAGGTCGTCTGTCAGAGTATTTTGCTTTCCTGGCAGGAATTGAGCTTGAAGATGTATTTGGTAAGTCAAGGCTGTGTTCCACAAGGCCATGGCTAGTCTGCAAAGAGGGTAGGAGTGGGTACCCCCCTCTTGTTTATGTACCACATAACTGTGGTGTTGTCTGTCTTTATTAGTAGTTGTCCTTGATGAAAGAAGTCCTTGAAGGCTGTCAGAGCATTCTGTACAGCTAGCATTTCTTTCTGGTTGATATGTAGATGCATTTGATTTGGACTCCATTCGCCATGAATGCATCTCCCTGCCAGATGGGCTCACCAAGCATAGTCTGATGCATCTGTAGTCAGGGTTTGGGTGGCAGGGGGTAGAATGAATGACAGTCCCTTGTTTTGGTGACATGCCTCTGCCCACCAAAGGAACTCCTTTTGCAGCAGGGAATGAGAGGAATCATTGTTTCCAGGCTGTGACCATGTTGACTCCATAAGCTTTTTAGGTACCATTGAAGTTTCCTCATATGCAGTCTTGCATATGGAATTAGTAGAATGCAGGATGCCAATTGAATTTGTTTGTCTGGCATGAGGTAAGCCATCTGGGCAGTTGTTTTCAAGCTTGTACCCAGGAATGTAATTATTTGAGAGGGTACCAGTTGTGATTTCCTTTCATTTATGGTGTGCCCTAGGCATGTTAGAAGCCTTTTTACAAATGCCAGCTGTTGAAGAAGAGTGTCCTTGTCCTCTGCCTGAATGAGACAATCGTCCAGATATGGATAAATTTGAATGTTTCTTTGTCTGCAAAATGCAATTACTGGTGCCAGGCACTTTGTGAAGACCCTGGGTGCAGTAGATAAGCCAAAGGGCGGTGCAGAGAACTGGTAATGCAAATAGCCTGCTTTGAAGCAGAAGTATCTTCTGCAACATTCCCTGATTGGGATATGCAGGTATGCCTCTTTTAAGTCTAGAGTTACCAACCATGCATTCTTGTCTAGCATAGGCAGTAGCTGTTGTAGCATCAGCATCTTGAATTTTGGAATGTCCAGGAAAGTATTTAGGATGGATAAGTCCAGAATTGAATGCCGTGATTTGTCTTTTCTGGGTAGCAGGAAAAGTCTTGAATAAAACCCTTGTCCTTTTTCCTTTTCTGGTACTGGTTGAATAGCCCCCATATCCATGAGGGACATGAGTTGTTTCTGGGCCTCTCCCCACTGATTTGGTGGCAGATCTGGCCATCCGTTTGGAATTGGCAACATGTGGAAATGAAATCTGTACCCCTGGGATACTATATTTAAGACCCATCTGTCCTGGGTAATTAGGTGCCAATTTTGAGCATGAAGTGCTAGTTTTCCCCCCAAAGGGGCTGCCAAAAGATAAGTGCTTGGAGATGGCAGAGGAAAGTCATTGAGACTGTTTACTGTAGGGTGGTGCTTTGCTACCTCCTGATTTGGAGGTGGAGGCGCCCCATTGTTTTGTCCTATAAGATCCTTGTGACTGATACCTGGAGCCTTTGGAGCATCTGGGTTTGACCTGAGCGGCTCTGTTGGACACTGGAAAGGACCAATTCTTAGTAGGCCAGTGCCTACTGAACCTGGGTGGCTGCACTTGCAAGAAATCTTTTACAGTTTGCATAGTTTTAGCTTTGTCTTCCATCTTTTTTAAAACCTCTTCTGCCTTATTACCAAACAGACTGTCCTGCTGTAAAGGAGCATCCAACAATTTAGCTTTAACATGATCAGGTAGATTTTGCTCCTTGAGCCAAGCATGCCTTCTTATCACAGATCCAGTTACGGCGGCCCTGCAAGAGGCCTCCAAGGAATCAAAACCACATTGCAAAGTATGCTTTCCAACTTGTTCAGCTGGATGTAATAAGTCCTGTAACTCTCTTACCCCATCTATCCAGCGCCCTGGAGTCTCTATCTGAAGGGGTAGGATTTTTGGCTGTAGAAGCCTTAACACCCTTGGGACCCTGAGAAATAGTTTTAGGATCAGCAGCAGGATTTTTGAAAAGAAATTTGTGGGAGTCAGGAACCCTGTAATATCTGTCTGGCTTACTAGGAGCTGGAGGCAGGGAATCAGGAGCCATGCTGGATTCTGAGAAAACATCATCAACAATGTCTAAAACAGGAGGTATAGCCAAAGGCCTATGCTGAGGAAGAAGAAGAAAATCCCTAAGCCTCTTTTTGGATTCTGAAAAGTCCAGACTCTCCCAATGAAAGTGTTCCCTTAAAGTATGCAAAGTCTCTCCAAAAGAAAAATCCTCAGAAGGAGAAGCAGAAGGGATGGATTCCTCTGCATCAGAGTCCTCATAAGGTGGTATATAAAATTCCTGATCAGAAGAGGAATCAGAAGAAATAGAAACCTGATCTGAAGATTCATAATCAGTGCCTTGCCTAGGCCTCTTAGCAGGGGGGGGGGGGAGTTCGGAACCCCTGATCAAGGTAATTAAATCCTCAGCCATTTTGATCATTTGTTTTTTAGGCATAGGGGCCTGAGCATGTTGCTCATGCGTCATTTTTTTAGACATAGAAGTAGGTTTTGGCCTTGTTTTTGATGATGACGTTGGTTTAATATACAAATGTTGAGGCCTAAAAACACCCTCAGAAGCCGGTGCCTGCTCAGAGGCTCTGGACCCATCCAAGGGAGAGACATCCGCGGGTTCAATACTTGGAGAATCTCGTGGCATACCGGACTCCGAATGGGACTAGGTAGAGGCCTGCGACTCAAAAGTAGCAGGCATAAGGGGCTGCGAAAGCGCCTCACTGACTACTGGCGAACCGTCGACTGGCTTAGGAGAAGCTTCATCAGTTTTGGACCTTGACGGTCTGTCTCTGTCTTTTTCCTTGCGTTTTTTCTGAATTCCGGCAGTTGAATTGCTAACCGACGACATTTCAGGATACTTAAATCTTGATCCAAAGTATTTAGAAGCAAAAATGTACTGACGTTTAATAGTGCATTGGTTAAATTTAGCACAAAACCGACAGCAAGGCACATTATGATCAGGGCCTAGGCAAGGAATACAGTACAAATGAAAATCCTTATGAGGTATTTGTTTCCCACAAGTAATACAATTATTAACGTTTACTGACATTGGTAAGGAGCAAGAAAAAGTTTCCCCAATGGGGTACTTGCTTTAGTTTGAAGACTTCGGTTCTGAAACTCAAAAACGAACATTTCAGGAGTCGGCCGACCAGCACTTGCGAATTGCTTCTGCTTCGGGCACCACTCTGCAAGAAAGACTGATTAAAATGGTGTAGGCTGCATGTTTTATACCCCTGACGACCTGACGTCATGGAAGAGGAGACAGCAACCGACACAGGACCCAAAACTTTGTTATTCAGGCCGAATGAGGGCAACCTGCCAGCAGATTACCTCAAATGTAATGACTGTAACAGTGAAACACGAAGAACATCTGGAAGTCTTCCTTTCTGCCCTTTGATGTCCACATTGGAAACAGTATGCTTTAAATAGTATAACAATGTAAAGTACATTTTGGTGTAAATTTCTGTGCATGAACACAGTCTGAGGGCAGAGAAAGAATGGAGACTTGTTTTACCAGGGAAATCAGGATATCTTCACTGGACGGCATGTGGTAGGATATATTGGGAACGTGTAGTCTCACTTTCAGCCAAGAAACTTTTCAAGTATATGTTATGTTATGCTTTTAAACTCTTTCAGTTTCAGGAGTCTATTGCCTGTTAATATATAACATGTTATATAAATCAGTTTGTCATGTCTGATGCTTTCATCTTGTAGATGCAGGTTACCTCTGCTGATAGCACTTAGGCAATGCCTTTTCTTTCCCTTTTGTTGTATTAGAGCTGGAAATATTTATGACTGTGTAATAAATGATTGTAGAGTCAAAGGTGCACTTTAAAAGGCTGAGTTAAATATCTTAAAGCTTAGTACAGCTTGCCAAAACAGAGTACTATACTGACCCAGTGGGATTTGCACAGCAGAGACAAAGGCATGTTATGTTTTTATATTCTGTAGCTCCTGCATATCATATCTGATTATTGAGGCCCTGTGGGCTAAATATTAACTGAATATTTAATCTTTGTGCCAAGGTTTGAAGAGGGAGTTGTATTTACTCATGCCTTACTACTTAGTACATGCAGAAACAATATTAACAATATTTTTCTACAAATTGTAGTTGATCCGTTTTTATTTTGTCTCCTTTGAAAGGGAGGGGTAAGTACTGCTTTCCTAGATAAACACCTAACGGTTACTTCTTTCCAGGTCTGAGTGGATAACAGTGAAGGCTGCAGGCTGTCAGCAGGAACTAAATGGCATCATTTAGTTTACATGGTGATGTGAACTTCGGCTTTGTTGTAAGAAAGTGGTGGAGTAGCGTGAAACGTGATGAAATGCTGTGTTTGTGAGAGCACACAGGGCTTCTACAGTTGTGTGTGTACACTTAGCACACAAGCATTATAAGTGAGAAGACAACAGTGCACTTAATACAGTACAGCATATTTATTTTCACTTCAGCATGTTTGACACTGTGACTTACCCAACTCATTTTACTTGTGTTTTTTTTTTCAGTTCCACTCTACATATTTTCAGTTCCAGTCTTAATTACTGTTACCAACTTTATATAGTTATTGTATTAATATTTTATAGTGGTCTGTTTTTACTTTAATATGCCTTGGGATATCCTCATAACCTGAATGAACTATGGTAAGAAAAAAACAACTGACTTAGCAGACCCACTTGGATCCCTGTTTAACCACAGCCTGAGAACTGGCTATGTTCCGGCTCTCACATAGCTTTGCATTCTACATTCTTGTGCAACATCCACCATTTCTGTAATGACTCTTGTAATATTTTCAACTGGCCTTCCATCATAATTGTTACTGTATACGTAACATGTGAAAGATTCCTGGTGATCCTTTTAAGTTAAGTAATCCCTCTGCACAAAGGGGGACCATCAACCAATTCTAGGAATTATAGGCCCATAAGCTTGACCAGCCTCATCTACAAAGCCATGGAAAGAATCGTTATGGACCTTATTAACAAGAACATAGGTAATCTCCAAACTCTTGACCCAACCTAGTTCAGATTCGTTAAAGGTAGATCATGCCTACTAAACATAGTTGAATTCCTTGAGAAAGTCACCAAGGCCACAGACGAGGGAAAGACAGTGCATTCTACCTATCCTAACCTAGCCAAGGCATTAGATAACAATCCCCCACTCAGGTATTATGACTCTCCCAGTTGGGAATTAATCCCTACATTACCAGATGGGTAGCCAACTGGCTTACCGACAGGACACATACTGTCAAAGTGGGTGACTTCACCTCTAGTAAAAGACCAGTCACCAGTGACGTACTACAGGACTCAGTCCTGGGCCCCTTACTGTTTGGAATTTATTTCTCAAAAGTCCAGACAGACTTGGATGGCCTGTGGCTGACCAAGTTCACTAATGATTTCAAATTGGGAGCAATTATTGAGTCCCCCAGTGATGTTAATATACTGCAGACAGGATTAATGCAGACAAATGATTGGTGCCAAAGCCATAGATTAAAATTAAGTGTAAAAGAATGCATTATTATTCCTTTGAGAAAGCTGACATCCCTGCTAATTACATTATAGACAGCACCTCCCTAAGTGTAGGCCAGTGGTATGTGATCTAGGTAGTCGGGTTGATAGCAATCTGAACTTTGACCACCACGTATCCACAGTAGTAAGGAAATCCTTCTATGTGGCATGTCATAAAAGTAAAGGCATCACATCTAGATCTAAGGATGTTATAATTCCATTGTACTCTGCCTTCATCAGACCAATAATCGAATACAATGATCCCTTTTGCACATACCTCACCAGACACCTGCAACAATTGGAGAGACCACAGAGGTTTCTCACCAAGAAATTTACAGGGTACATACAAGTCTTATGCAGAAGGACTGAAAGCTATGTCACTGTATTCTGTCTCCTAAAGGTTGCTAAGGGGTGACCTGTGCCTGGCTTACAGGGCAGTCTCTGACCTGGCCCTGATGAAAATGCTACACATTCGTAAATCAAACTGCAAGAGGGTCATTCGGTCCAGGGATCTTAACCTAACTTGTGACCTGAACAGGTCATGCTAGAGAGATAGATACATCTCCCAGAGACTGCCACTTCTCTGGACCAAGCTTCCAGTTCACCTGAAACAGAGCCCCTTCCTGACCCTCTTCAAATACAACCTAGATCAATGGATGGGTGACCACAAATTCACTCCTAGGTTGGTGCACATGTCCTTCCTGAGGAAGATGGTATTAACTACCATAGACCCTTACCTCTGCAAACTTCACTCACCTAACCATTGACAATTGGGGCAACTTCAGATAAATATGGATAGGATTGTAATGACGTTATGGCTGTTAGCCTAGTAGCCTCCTATGAACGAAGGTAACCATTTTCAGTATTCTATAGAATCAGCCTTCCTTTTCAGATTAGTAGTGGGTGTTAGTTTCTGAAAATTCATTTCTGCTTATGGAGAATTCAGGTAGAGAAACCAAACACAAAACTTACATTAGTTGCCATTCTTTTAACTGTTCTTATATTTTAGGTGGTTAGGACCTTGTATGTGTGTCCAAGCCCTTGAACTTCCTTGGTTTGAGCACAGATTTTTTAATGCATCAGTATGTTATGCTTCTGTTGGGTTTATCTTTTTCATGGTGGTGTAGCATCACAATTCTATACCTCAAGATATGTTTATTTAATCCTATGGCTGAGTTGTACATGTTTGTTGGGATCACCAGCCCCCTCCTACCTGGTAAAGCAGGTTATGTGGGACATTAGTTGGTTAGGGAGTCACCATGGCAGCGCACATGGGGTGTTGTGGCTTAGTCATTGTTGGCCCTATTCTCTCTTTCTCCCTCTCTTTCTCTCTCTCTCTGTAGTAGCTGATTTCATATTTAAGGCAGTGAAATGTGTGGTTAATAATAGTGGCTCTTTCCCAGGCCCAACGATATATATATGCCTGAAGTTCTGTCAGCTATTGTTCTTGTGTTCCAGTCTTAACCAGAACTAGAATGACTGGCAGATTCCCACCAGTACATCATCCCCTGACCCCCTCCTCAAAAATCAAGCAGTTCAGTCTTCATTCTTTTCTCTTCCACCTGTCAGCTCCAAAAGACCCCTGAGACCACTTTTCAAATTTGTGCCACCTAGGTCATACACAGGGCCTTATCCATTTATATCAGTGGAGCTGGTTGAACATCAGTTTTCTCTCCTAAAATAAGTAATTTCTTAAAAGGAGAAGGCAAAAAAATTTCACACACTTGAACAAAGAGGGATGAATTTGCCAGTTATGTTTATTTATTACAGAGACTCAGCAGCTCTGGAAGCTGGTGATCACAGACAGTGTTACCATAAAGCTAAGAAAATTAAGCTATTGGTCTTCACTGCCGTGCAAAATTTGATACAGCAAAACTGGTACATTTACTTTATTTTATGTTTTGTTGACCAGGTTAGTCTCACTAGACCTGTGGTGTATTTTCGGGGAAGACCCAAGGTGGTATTCAGTGGTATTCATACTGACTATGGGAAATTTGGCCAGGACACTATGGAAATTCATTTAGTCTATTGATTCCAGTCTCTCACTTCTTGTGCAAAGGTGGCTGGATGGAGGGTGTGATGGCCGAATAAAGGATCTTTACTTCCATGGAGACTTAGTGTTAATAATTGATGGAGATGATAGTTACATCTAATACCTGTATTGCACGCCTGCAATGAGAAGGTAAAGGTGTTTTGCAGTTAGTTAAGGTAATACAGGTGCCACATACAGGGACTACTACCTCATGGAGTGAGGTAATGGAAAGGCTGGCAGAGGATCTGGGATAAGAGCTTAAAATTACCCAAAGAGAAGATACACCTGACATGTATATTACAGGGGTGATGTAATTACCCAGAGATGACAGTGGAAATCCTGACAAGGATATGCAGTCAGACAAGGGTGTAACAAAAAGGGTCCCTAGAGAGGGACAGCAAATGTAATAGTATTTGAAACATTTAGGTAATTGTTATGATTTACCTGTAATACTGCTGTTGTTCCTGACAGACATTCATTTTGAATAAACATCTTGCAAACCTTGCTGGTATTTAAATGCAATTTGTAAAATATACATTATCAGACAGTAAAAAGGCATACTTGCCAATTGTAGTAGACTACTATTTCAGTCCATTCTATCCGGGTTTTAAAGTTGACTTTTGTTACCCAGTACTTTACAGTTACTGTTTTCTCTTTTTTGTAGGGGAGCATGCCCCCTTCACCCCCCTTGTGGGGGGGGGGCTGCATCACCCTCCCCCACACACACACACCCCTACTTCAGTATACCAATTCCAAGATCACACTAAATTGGGGAAGAGAGTAAACAAAGACTACACAAGAAATTCTTCTGCTATCACAAGTAAATCAAACATCGTTTTTCTCAGCATTATTGGAGAGAATACATAACCACAAATACATGAATATAGACAAAATGCTTATGCAATTCTATTTTGAAACTACCTTACTTTAGAAAGAAACTAATTAACAGTCAATGTATGCATGATGTCATTGGCAGAGCTGCATGGCATGCCAATCATTCATCATTTGCATACCAGAACACTGGCATTATGCCTGTCAATCACTCCAGCCTCGCCCATTTCTGTGTGAAATGGCTGGTGAGCCAGTACACTACAACATCGCCAGAGAATTAAACCTTTTTCAGTGTCAGTTTAGGGAAATGAACCGCAGAAGCATTTTTCTGACTTTGCTTATAGGGCTCCTTGGGTGGAACACAGATTGCAGTATTATGGAATGTGATGATATAGTTTTGCTTAGCTGCCGTAGGTGAACTGGCCTGCAGAACTGTGCTGTGGGAATACCAATAACTTTCAAGATGGTGTTAGAGATGAGCTCTGGACTGATGCATGGTCACTGTGGTTGGACTTATCTGTGAAAGATATGAAGTAATGAGTCTGTTATCCAATGTGACATTTCAAGGATTGACAGGAACTGTGTTTTATCGAGATCACTCTAAGGTCTGTTACTTTTGTGGGGAAACAGACATTTATTAAAAGACTGTATAAAATGTAGGATGGTTCTGAGTAAAGGGATCATTCAACAAGTAGCTATGAACTCAATTGCAGGAAATATAAACAAAAGTGACATTTTTGGATGGACTGTTCATTGAATGGAATGGAAGGCATTGACACTGTTGACAGGGACATTACTGAGCCTATCGGGGATCTAGAAGTGTGAACATGGGAACTGCAGACAGTTGGACATGATCACACTGGAGTGTTGCTGTCACGTGGGGATGATGTTGTGTGGTGGGTTGTAGTCAAGCATCTGATGATTTGAACTATATGTGCAGCATGCAAAACACGTATGAGGTGCTATAGAAGGAGGGGAAGAGTCTTTTTAGCAGAGAAAAATACAGAGGAAGGAAGGAATTCTTACAAACTATAGGGATTAGTGAAAGGAAATGAAAATTAAAAAATTTAATGTAAATGAAGACTGAATGGTAACACATGAGCATGTCCTCTTAATACTCAATGTTGTGTAGTCCAATCTCACCTTCATTTTTACATATGGGTTCAGAGCCGATTCTTGGCTCCAACTCGGCCGATTTACAAGCTTGAAGACTTCTGGTTGGCTCATGGCTAAGCAGGTATCCCATAGTGCACCAGTACAAACCCCAGATCTCGTTTGCTGTGTCGACGAGTTTGGTGGTGCTTCTCTTGGCTCTGGCTAAGTGTCAAAATTGTTCTACTTAAATTTTGTATTACAGTTATTACTGTGTTGTAAGGCACTATTATCCTAGGCAGTAGTGTTGTTTGCCCTTTTTGGTGCATTCTTAGCTTAAACTTGTTGTTAGTTAGTCTGGTACCCTATGTGCCAGTTTAGAGTTCTTTGTAGGCGCTGTTGCGCTTTTTTCCTTATCAGGTAGTTTGTTAATTTGTGGCGGTTCCGCTGCTAGTTAATAGGGGCTCCTGTTATTCTGTTGTTTTTTCTAGACCATTATTGGCAGCTTAGTTTCCTTAATCTGAGATAGTATTTTTGGCAGGGATTCGCTGGTTATTTGCCAAGGGTTGGAGTTCCTCCCTTAGTGCATTAGTTATTTTCTTCAACTTGTTACCACATAGAGTTATATACAGTTTTCTGTGTGTGTGTATTTTCTGGTCTGTTTAAATTAGAAGACCTAGTTTTCTGTTCCACTGGGCTAGGCTGTTTAAGTTAAAGGACCTAGTCCTCATGGTACTTCCTTCTGTAGGGCTAGGCCCATTTTAGTTAGAGGACCTAGTCCTCTCCCCTCCTTCTTCTTCTTCTGCCTTTCCTGTGTGTGTGTGTATGTGTGTGTGTGTGTGTGTGTGTGTGTGTGTGTGTGTGTGTGTGTGTGTGTGTGTGTGTGTGTGTGTGTGTGTGTGTGTGTGTGTGTGTGTGTGTGTGTGTGTGTGTGTGTAATGTCTAAAGAAAGTAAGGAGCACAAACCATCGGGTTTTAAGAAGTGCATGAAATGCTCCCAAAAGATGTCTTCAATGGATGGCCACAGTAGCTGTGTCTACTGTTTAGGGGCCGTCCACCTGCAGGAATCGTGCTTGTTCTGCCATGCTTTCTCTCCTAGGTTGTTACAGGAGAGAAAGAACAAGCTTATACTCAAGGGTCTACTAAAACCATCTTTTGAGGAAGTTCTATCCAGTTCTTCGGCTTCCTCCAAGTCTGACAAATCTAAGTCTTCAAAAAGGCCTTCTCCGGCACTGGCTGGTTTCTCGGAGCCACCTTCTAAACAGTCAAAATCTGCCTCCTCGACTCCACTGCCTTCGGAGCCAAAGGAGAGCACCATTGTGGTGTCAGAGTCGGTTCCAAGTGTTTCAGAGCCGACCTCTGAACTGATTGAATCAGCAATTGAATCTGCTACTCGGAGCCGGTCTGTGGATTCCCTACCGGCTTCCATATTACTGAAGTCTCCAGTGCCCCCTAGATCAAGATCCCCTACTATGTCTTCTAGATCTTCCAGGAGACTTTCGGAAGAAGATGTGGAGAGGGTAGTGTTGAGACTCCTGAAGTCATCTGCCTTACCAAAATTATTGTTGGCTCTGACCCAGTCGGCTCCGGAGCCACTCGATCTAGCTCTGCCCTTGTCTGCTATTCCTCCTTAGAACCATTTTGGCCCTTTGGAGCTGGAGTGCTTGGTGTCACCGGAGGTACTATCAGTTCCAGCTCCCTTTGTCACTGCTTTGGAGCCGGGTTCGGCTCCGACACGCTTGGTGCCATCCGTCGTGTCCAGGGGCTGAAGCTCTCCTGTTGGCACCAACAGGGAGTGTTGGAATCGATCTTCTTCGGTTCTGAGCCTTCCTCTCGGTGTGTCGGCCAGGGTGATCTCGGACCCTGCATCTATCTCAGAGCTGACGGCTCTGGCTACAGTGTCAACCTTTGTCTTTTCGGAGCAGGGGAGGTCTTCGGAGCCAGAGAGGTCAGTGTTTGAGATGATGAGGAGCTTGCTGTCCCATTCTCCAGCCCCTACCAGTGGTACCAGCACTCTTCCTCCAAGAGCACCCACTTTGGTCTCAGCCCCTACTCTCTCTGGAGACAGCAGAGACCCTCACCCTCAGGAGCCATCGACTGGTGGCCCCCACTCTTCCGAGGCCTCCCCAGAATGTCCTTTCGAGGAGCCTCCCCGGAAGAGGCTATGTAAGAGGAAGCATGTTGACTCCCAGGATGAGTCCTTGACATCAGACACTGACCTCGAGGAGTCGGAAGGGTCCCCCAAGTCCTCCTCTGATGATGTCTCCTTCGTGGACATCTTGGAAATTCTTAAGCAGAGGTGCGACTGGCCCACTGTCAACCCTTCTGATGAGGAGTCTATGTACCTGAAGGCTTTTGGGTCTCAACCTTCTGCCTCTTGGGTGTCTCCACCTTTTGATGAACTGATGTATCTAGTTAGTCAAAAGGTGTGTGGGATACTCCTGATGCCATGGAGCCAGTCCCCAGGAGACCTAATAAGTTTCTGTCTGCCCCTCCTGGTAAAGAGTTTTTGTCTAAGGGCATTCCCGTAGATGGCATGGTGGTAGCGGTGGCCACAAAGAAGGAGCTGGTGGAGACTTCTTCCACTGTTCATCAGCCAAATAAGGATTTGCGACAGATGGACAGATTTTGGAAGCATATCTTTAGTTCAGCGGCATTTACCCTTCGATTGTTGAACTATCTCACTCATTTCACAAGATTACAGAGGGATCTCCTCTAGGAGTTAGGAGATTCTATACAAGGTGCATGTACTGAGGGAGTCCCTGACAAGATCTCTGCTCAGTTGTCCACCTTAAATTCTATAGTTAACTCCTCCATGTGGATTATCTCCTATGTGGCTGATGGAGCAAGTAGAACAGCGGGTTCAGGAGTTGCCCTGAGGCATCACTCCTGGATGTGCTTGTGTAATTTTGCATAACCGTTCAAGTCTACTTTCACCAACGCCCCATTTGATGGTTCCTCATTGTTTGTTACTAAGGTGAAGGACACACTCACTCGGTGTGAGCAAGAAGGAAAGACGCTTTCTGCCGTGGGACCACGTTTTACTGTTCCCTCTCAGCCATACCCCAAAGGTCAAAGGGGCGGTAAAATGTGTTCAAAAAGTCCCAGAGGGTCTTTCCGGACACACAGAGTGAACCCTCATTCAGAGGCAGAGGAGGAGGAGGAAATGCAAGACGTCACCCTAGAGGCAGGGTGGTCCACAATACCAGCAAGGCCGTGATTCCTTTTGGGGATGACCTTATCAGTGCTCCTGACGTGAGGCCCGACTGCGTTTCTCTGGGGCTGGTCGGGGGTCGCATTTATTTGTATCTAGAAGCCTATCTAAATATCGCTCAAGACAAGTGGTTACAAAGAGTTGTTACCAGAGGCTATATCATACCCTTTTCCCTTCCACCATTTGTTCCCAAGAAGATCCCAGATGTACCACCCAATCACAGGGATCAGGAAACTGTGGAGAACAACAAGTTTCTTTTAAAAAGAGTCATCCAGTCCGTCCCAGCAGACCAGATAGGATCCGGAACTTACTCCAGGTTCTTTTTAGTACCAAAATGAACCAGAGATTGGAGGCCAGTATTGGACCTCAGCAGGTTAAACGAATCCGTTAAGGACAAGTTTCGGATGGTAACTCTGCAGTCGATACTCCCGTTGTTAGGGAAAGACTATTGGATGTGCTCTCTAGATCTCCAAGACGCCTGTTACCATATAAAAATGGACAAGGTGTCCAGGAGCCATCTATGCTTCTGGCTGGGAGCCAGTCATTATCAGTTTCGTGCTCTACCCTTTGGTCTCACCACAGCCCCCAGGGTGTTCACCAAATGCATGGCAGTAGTGACAGCTCAGCTGAGACGTCGGGTATTCCAGGTGTTTCCGTATTTGGACAACTGGCTCCTGACTGCCCCCACCAGGCATCTACTCCTCCAAAACAGAGACGCCACTATTCAACTTTGCGCTCAGTTAGTGATCTCTATAAACTGGGAAAAATCTGCATTATTGCCCCCACAATCTGTGATTTTTATAGGTGCAGAGGTAGACACAGTGAACATGACAGCTCATGTCCCAACCGACAGGGCACAAAACTTAATCTCTCAAATTCAACGTCTTCTCCCATTGCAGAAGGTCAAAGCGAAGTGGGTTCTTCAGCTCCTAAGGACTATGGCTTCCACCATTCTATTAGTACCATTAGCCAGGTTGCACATGAGAATTCTCCAGTGGCTTCTGTCTTCCCAGTGGCCCTTCCAATATTTCCTGCTGAGTCATCCTATCCTGCTGACGGATTCATGCAAGAAGGACCTTCTTTGGTGGATAGCTCCCAACCAGTTGATCACGGGCGCCCCCTTTGTTCCTGCCCAACCCGTTGCCACTGTGACCACAGATTCCTCCCAGATCGGGTGCGGGCATTATCTCGGCATGACTGTCCAAGGCACATGGCAAGAATATGAGGCTCACCTGAATATCAGTGTTCTGGAGATGAGGGCAGTGCTCCTGGTGTTGCAAGCACTTCAAGACCTTCTTCCTCTCTGAACTATTGCGATACAATCAGACAGCATGTCGGTAGTTTGGTATATCAACAAACAGGGCGGTACCAGATCTTATCCACTCTGTCGAGAGGCCATGCGAGTTTGGGAATGGGCGATTTCTTCCCAGTGCTTTCTGGTTGCAATGCGCATTCCATGGACGACCAACGTGATAGCCCACAAGCTCAGCCAGGCAATCCTACTGCCTCAGGAGTGGTCTCTGAAACAGGAAACAGCGGAACAGATTTTCCACAAATGGGGACAGCCTTGCTGCGACCTCTTTTCCAGCCCAGTCAATACCAAATGCAGCAGCTATTTTTCCCTAATTCCCCCTCCGGGGGAGACAGACAGAGATGCTCTGGCTCACGATTGGCCCATGGGACTTCTGTATGCTTTTCCTCCATTTCCTCTCATTTCCAAAGTGATTCAGAAAGCCAGTCAGCTGGGAAGCAAGTTGATCCTCATTGCTCCTTACTGGCCTCGTCAGGTCTGGTTCCCCTTTCTCGATCCTCTTCTCCTGGATGATCCTTGGATCCTGGACCCACCTCCATATCTGTTGACTCACATGTCAGGTTCGCTACATCCCTCAATCCACACCTTCAAGTTGACAGCATGGCTGCTCCAGTTCCATCCCTAGTCAGGCTTCATGATGTATCATCCTCAGTGTCACATATTTTTATGTCCTCCCATAAACCTTCAACTAGGAGGCTGTATGGCAGTAAATGGAAAAGATTTTCTATTTGGGCACAGAAAATGAATGTAGATCCCTACATTGTTCTATCCCTGTGATTTTGGAATTTCTCCCTGAGCTTTTTCAACAAGGAGCTGCCGCCACCACTATCAGAGTACAATTGGCGGCAATTTCTCATTTTCACTTAGGGTTTCCAGATAACAATTTAATGTCTCATAAGCTATGCAAGACCTTTTTGAAAGGAATCATTCTTTTGAGAC
Organism: Protopterus annectens; assembly: GCF_019279795.1. NCBI lineage: Eukaryota > Metazoa > Chordata > Ceratodontiformes > Protopteridae > Protopterus > Protopterus annectens. Next base: position 116,202,120 of record NC_056750.1, on the reverse strand, counting down.
CACCACTGCAAGAACCTGTGGCTTCTAGGGATTTAAATTTTGTGTTGTCCAAACTGACATCTTTCCCATTTGAACCTTCCCACTCATCTTCATTACAAGCCTTGTCTGTTAAGCCACCTTATTTGATCTTTCACAAAGACAGGGTGTCACTGCATACTAATCCCTCCTTTGTCCCCAAAGTTTGTTCACCTGCTACCTTAAATCAATCCATAGAACTCCCAGTTTTCTTCCCTAATCACTGTAATGCAGCTGAATACCGTTTTCATCAGCTGGACGTTCATAGGTAACTACGTTTTTATTTACAGCGGACCAAGGAATTTAGGAAATCAGATCAACTATTCATTTCCTTTTCTGACTTCAGATTGGGCTTACCAGTTTCTAAAGTTACACTATTTAACTGGATTTCCAGTTGCATAGCCTTTATCTACAGTTTGGAGGGCAGATCTTTACCCTGCAGGATCAAGGCTCATTCTACCAGGTTGCTGTCTACCTCTGCAGCCTTTCAAGCCAGGGTCCCACTTGATAATATTTGTGCAGCAGCTACGTGGGCTACCCCTCACACTTTCATTACACATTACAAATTGGATTTGGCTTCCAGGGGTAGAGCATCCTTTGGCTCCACGGTGCTTAGGAGTATTTTCCAGTGAACCACCCAAGAATAAGGCGCTAGGGATGCTGTCCCATATGTAAAAATGAAGGTGAGATTGGACTACACAACATAAAGAAGTTATGTACTCACCATAACGTTCCATGTTTGTAGCCCATTTCACCATTCATTTTTACCAATAAGCCCTCCTGCCCTATCCTGGAAGATCTGGGGATAATAATAATAATAATTTTGTTATCTTTGGTTGGAGACCCTTTAGTAATGGTTTGTCTGTTTTGTTTTTTTTTTTCTTCTAGTGAGCAGCAAACAAGATCTGGGGTTTGCACTGGTGCACTATGGATAACTGCTTAGCCACGAGCCAACCAGCAGTCTTCGAGCTTGTAAATCGGCTGAGTTAGAGCCGAGGATCGGCTCCGAACCCGTATGTAAAAATGAAGGGTGAGATGGACTACCAACATGGAACGTTATGGTGAGTACATAACTTCTTTTTTCACTAGTAGTAAGTCATACTGCAGACATTTTGCAGTTTTAAACTGGTTAAGATAACAAACAAAAAACATAAATGTAAATATAGAGTTCTTACATGTTAGGATTGTTAATGATTTTGTCAGAAAAAAGTTTGAAATGTTGTGGGGTGGGCCCATATTCTGGTATTTTGAACCAGAGGAATGCATTGAGGTGGCTATGCTAATTAAAAAGGAGGCAAGAATAACGATTAGAGATTTTATGGTAATCCATGTAAGGTAGGCTTCTGGTAATAGATTATATATGGCAGGGACAGAAGTTGTAGTTATACTCCCTCCTGGAAAAATGTATCCCTATCTTTACAAAGGTGTGTAATGTGAATGAGTTGGTGATTTGTGGAAGAGACTTTAATAAGCATTTCAGTTAAAGGTAACAGAGGGATAAAAGCAGAAAGGCAATGTTAGAAATGTTAAAATCGTAAGGAAGATAGATTTGAAATTGGCCTGGTAAGACAGGTATCCTTATAGAAGGGGAGACATTACGTGTAAAGATATTTGTAATAATATTTTAACTGAAGTGCATGAGTGCAACAAATGGATAGGGTTCACACAACACAAAGTATTTTTTTATTCTTGAGGAAAAAATGGAATTTCAAGGGAGGTGGTAAGAATTCAGTGAGCCTAGAGGCAGAATTTATGGTGATATAGGATGCAAAAGGTTACTTTAATAGACTATGGGTAGACCACACAGATATGAGGCTTTGCTATGAGGATTGATGATTCAGTAAGCTGCAGAGAAGATAAAATTGAGGCAGGAATGTTGCTTTTTACACAGAAAGAGACAGCAGAAAAAATGGCACCACTGTATAAGGGAAACATAGAAACGTTGCATTTGTTATTAGAGAAACACACTTTAGAGTATTAAATAAGGATATTTCTGGAAAGTAAGAGTAAAATGAGATAGTGGTCCAGGAAACAGAAGTTTATGGTCCTAGGAAAGAGAGAAGGGAAAGAAAACAAAGTATAGTCATGCCTGGTAGAGTTGCATGGTACAAAATATTAGACGGAAACAGTTGGGCTGAAGATGTTAAACTCCCAAGATAGTGGCTCAGATTCCAAGAGTTGCTCTCAGTGTAAGTCTGCCCTGATTCTGAAAGACTTGCTCTCAGTATAAGTGACTTACATTGATGTAAGGCCTTTCTATGAACAGGCTTACAGCATGGGCCTGATTCCAAAAGAGCAGCTGTCAGCCTGCTCTTAGTGTAAGTGGTCATTTAAACTGACAGCAAGTTTTTTTGGAATTGAGCCCACTGAGAAACTGATGGCAGATATTACAGTAGAAGAAATAAAATGCATATTACAAAAAGTTAACTTAAAAGGATCGCCAAGAATCTTATATATGTTACATATACAGAAACAGTACTTACGTATTGTCGCAACCAGATTTTTGCAGTTGCGAAATGCCCATAGTTCAAGAGAAACGAGTGCATAAAACACTCAAAAGAGCTATTGAAAGTCCTTACTGCTGCTGAAAAACATTTGTTTAGCTTCGGGAACAGGAACAATACAGAAAAATCCTCTTCCTGTTTAGCATGCATTACAGACGCATGCTTGAATTATCATGGCTGCTGTTGTACTAATGAATGGAATATTTTGACTGTGAAGAAGGAATCCTTCAGATAAGGAAAACACAGAGACAAAAAAATGTGCTTTGGTAAACTTTTTATTTTAGCAATGTTTTAATTGGTCTTGAAAAGAACCATTGAATTATTATTGCTTTTAAATTGTGAGGGTGGATGATGTTGACAGCTGATTCTGTGGTCATTTTTCTATGAAAAACTTGGTAGGACTGATGTTTCTGATTTGAGAAGGTGGCCTGTTCTGACAAAAACACATACTACTTCAGCGATCATTGATTTTATTACTACTATAATGATGTTGATAGTAAAAGAAAACTACCGAAAGAACTATGTGGTGGAAAACTGTCAGCAATTACAGTCAGTATTGTTGGAACGTGCAGCAGGTGGACTTGAAATAATAAATATGCTTGCGGTAAAGTGCTGAAAGAAACATGGACACTATGTTTTTTACATTTTGTTGATATAAGGAAAGAAAACACACTTTTGTGGTACAAAAATAGACATTCTACAACAGTTTTACAACATTAACTAGCATATTTAATGATCGTGAAGCAACCGCTATTGCCATTAAAAATCTGGTTGCGATAATACGTAAGTACCACAGAAACAATATGATGGAAGGGCAGTTGAAAATATTACAAGAGTCATTACATAAATTGTGGATGTTGCACAAGAATATAGAGCAAAGCTATGTGAGAGCTGTTAAATATGTATGGAAGGGAAAAGACAAAAAAGGCATACAAAACTGGAGACCATTGGCAATAGCAAACACTGATTACAAATTACTGACAAAATAATTCAGGTAAAGATAATTAAAATTCTAGTAAACATAACAGAACCCAAGGTATATGATGAAGTATAGAAACATCCATATCCAGGAGGTATTGTGTTTGCTAAAGCAAACCACAGCAATGATACAATGTGTGAAGAAAGGAAGGTTGATCGTAGACAAAAGTGTAAAGGCATTTGATAAAATCAACCATACTGGAAATGATCACGCTATTACATAATTAAGGGTTTGGCAGGAGAGTAATAGAAATAGTGTAGAAAATCTATCGTCGGTCATACATAGTACCTTGAATTAATGTGTTATTTGAGGAGCAGAATTATGACAAGGGATGGGGATAGGCAAGGCCATGAAATGAGAACAGTATTATGTGGTTTAGAGATGAATGCTGTCATTATGGAGTTAAAACAGATACTTACAAAGCAATGACAGTGACTAGTTGGTGAGGATTTGACAATTCTTTTGTATGTCACCTGGCCAGACTATATGCCATGTATTATGAAATGATGAAAACTTACTTCTGGTAGTAATAGAAGTGTTGCAGAAGATTATGAGTTGAATAGTTCTGGTATTAAATCAAAAGAAGTGTGACGATCTTAAGGAAAATTGACAAGACGGGAAAGCTTTATTCTATTATCAGAAGACTTGAGAAACTGAAATACTGGATATAAGAATTAGAGACTGGAATATGGTGAAAAGAACTGGAATGACACGTTCAGTGATGTCAAACTATTGATAATTTGTTATATGGTTGTTGCAGTAGGACATTACAACTGCTAAAATGATCATACAAACTAGAAGATGTAGGCAAAGCTCATTTTATATATATATATATATATATATATATATATATATATATATACACACACACACACACACACACACACACACACACATATATATATATTTATATATATATATTGGTTTTATCATAAGGGGACAGGTCAGTAAACATACATATAGCATCTTTATGCACAGTCAAATCAAGTTCAAATGCTTTCTGGATAAGATGCCCCCTTTTACTGGCTTGATAGACTTGAACAGAGTATTTCTGATTCCACAGAAAATCACAGTGATCTGGAATCACCACATTTCCTCTTTGTGAGGCATAATTACATTCTCTTCAAATAGAGACATTGTACATTTTGCATTGCATTGGAAATGGCTGGCTTGCTCATTTATTTTATGTCATAATTTCATTTTATTGTTTACACACTTTAACATACATTATTACCTCCAAATAATTTTTTCCTCATATTTTCACAAGTCAGCTGTGATACTCTGCTATGGTCCTTTTGCAAATGGTGTAGTCATAACAGATTCTCTTGCCTGAATTAGCTGATGTTAGAATTTTTACAATATCTGAATATGTACTTGATCATCACATATAAAGTTTTTCAGTTTCCCCACACTCGGCCGAACCTTGTTGACCTTCATGAATGTGGATGAGAAATTCTGCTTTCTGCAATGTTGGCACAACAGATTAATCTTGGTAAAACAACAGACCACTGTGGTTTTACAGTTACGGTCTTACTAAAGAACTTATACAAGTAGATACTTTCTCCCTTTGTTAGGCCATCTTTTTTTTGACATAAATAATTATGTTTTTGTCCACTTTTTCTTAACATATAGATGATCATCATCTTGAGAAGCACATGTCCATACTCTTGTTAGGCATTCTTTTCTGATTTAAGAACACCTCCTCTCTGTTTCATTCAGCATTCTAGAACAGAAAGGAATTTGCTTGACTTTGCTCTCACTCAATTGTATCAAGGCCGTGCTAGCATCAGTACTGACTGTAGATATTTTTGGTGACATCATAGTGTGGAACCATTGCTCCTAGCGTCACTACTGACTACTTCAGGTTTAGTGACATCACACTGTGGAGTCATTACTACTAGCATCAGAACTGTTTAGTGACATCATAGTGTGGAACCATTGCTGCTAGTATCAGTACTGACTTGGTAGGTTTAGTGACATCATAGTGTTGAAGCACTGGTGTGGGACATTAACATAGACTTAACTGTTTTGAAAACTTGTTTAGGGGAATCATCCCTTCTCCACTCAATATCTTTTCTCAGTAGGTCTGTCATAGCAGTAACACTTTTGATAGTCCTAGCTCAAATTTGCCTAATAAATCAGCTATGCTGAGCACCCATCAGGGCTCTATTACATTTGCAAGACTCTGCAGCTCACCTATAGCCTTGGTTTTGGTTGCATGCCATCACCACTGATACATTTTTTAAAGTACTGAATTTTAGTTTTGCCAAAGCAGCATATGTCTTTATTTAGCTTGAGCCCTAATTTCTTAATGGTCTGCATAGTCTCCAATTTTTCACTGTGCATTTGCTTAATTAACCCAGACATAAAACTTTATTCCATTATGACCATTGTGGTATACCTCCTCTGGGCCAGTGATCAAGGAGCCTCAATCCTGACCACTGACACTGGTGGGGAACGTTCACTGAAAAAAATAGACACACACAGTATTTTCAGATGCAGCTTTCTGCACTAAGTACAATTTTCCTTAAGAGCACACAGGGAATGCATACTCCAGTCCTGGGGCTGGGCTTTCTCTCCAGACCATAAATAAGACTTTCCACTGACCATTACAGAGCTGAGTCCTTGGCTAGATGTTCCAAGCCAAGTCCTTCGTCACCCTCTCTGTGAAATCAGTGGTCTCAGTGTCCGCTCTCAGTATCCCTGTTAAAAGTAGCTGTCACACACACTTTCTTTGAGATTTGGATTTACACACACACACACACACACACACACACACACACACACACACACACACACACACACACACACACACACACACACACCCCTAGGAAAGGCTGGCACAGCTTATCCGCTCTGCTCTGACACCTCCACCCAGACTATAAGGTAGCTTTACAAGGTAGATTTACTGCCACCAGAACACCCAAAGCCAGCTACGTTAAGGCTCTTACAAGGGTACCCAATTACACTTAGTAAAATTAATATTTATACAAATGTTAGTTTTTAACAATGCAGCAAGACTTTCAGGAATGTGGAGCCACAGTGCCACTAAATAAATGCAAGTACTCTCAAAGGTTAAATATTTTCTAAAAGACCAACCACAATGAAAGGTTTAGATATATTTGATAAGAAATAAAAACAAATGCAAATATTGAATATCTATTTACATTAAACACCAGATTTTCAGACACAGGAAATATAAGAAAACAATACAGATGGAAAGACTCAGACAGATGCAGAAAAAAATCTCACTATATTTTTCTAACTGACCGAAGAATTACTGTTCCCTATTTACTCACTAAAGCAAAGCAAGATGAAGTGAACTGGTGTCTTTTCAGGTCCAAAAATAGAGTGCACTCTCACATCTCTCACTAGTATTCAAATACAATTTCAGTGGTGGCTGCAGAATGACATCACATCTAGTCACCTGACTCTGTGGTTCTCGTGCTACTCCCTCACTAGAAATTGAGCTAGGATCTGACACTGATATGTCACAGTACACACATAGAACTTTAGCTAAGGTTTATTACAGCATCTGGAAGCTGTAAATTAATTCCAACACTTCCACCCCTCCTGCAGTAACTAACAAGCCATGCAATGGCACCTTAGGGTAGTACAGACATTGCAGCTCTTACTGCATTCAGACCTGTGAGATAAAATCTTTATGGACTAAACCAAGTTATTTAATTTCAGGCTATTTTTCTTAAGGTTAGCTGGCCTGAGCTTAACCCCTTCCCTTCCAGTATCCTCTGTTAAAATATATACAGTTCATCAGTTACAGCAATACAATCCAACATACATGTATATTTCTTTTCTGTCCACCAAGAACCACTGCTGATACATTTATAAGACAAGCAACCTTACAAGTATCTGTACAAATCAGTTTGGTATTCAAATGACATATAATTCTTTACAAAACTCTAGCTAGCTATGCTGGCATATGTTACACATGCACTGCCTTACTCCCCTTGGCACAGCTGGCACTACCTCACATCACCACATCTCCCCCCTTTGCCCCCCTTTGAAGACTCAACGTAGTTTCTCAAGTGACTCTAGAGGAACACTGCTTGAGAGAAATGAGCCTGTTTAGGAACAGATTAACCCATACCCTGTCTTGAGTGTCAATCTGCATTGACATTGCTGACCCCACTATGATGCTGCACTGTCATATCATATGTCTGCAACCCTAGGTTCCACCTTACTAACTTGGCATTTTGCTGGCTGGCCCGATGTAGCCATGTTAAGGCATTGTGGTCTGTAAACACAGTGAATTTCCTTCCATACAGATAGGGTTGAAGTTTTTGCAGTGCGCATACCATGGCTAGACATTTTTTTTCTACAGCTGCATAACATTCCTCCCTGGGTTGGAGTCTATGGCTGAGTTATGCAACACGGTGCTCTTCTCCCTTTGAGGAAAGCCGTCACCCCATGGTTTGAAGCATCCACCTGCACAACAAATTCTTTGGTGTAATCTGGACTGGCTAGCACAGGGGGTCCTCCCAAAGCCTCTGTAAGCTTTTGGAATGCCTGCTGACAGGCTGGAGTCCACACAACCTTATCTGGCCTGTTTTGCCTCATCAGCAGCTATTGTACTGTAATTGGGAATAAACTTTATATAGTACCCCGCTGTCCTCAAAAATGCCCTCACCTACATTTTGGTAACAGGGGCAGGTCATGCCTGAATAGCTTCCACTTTGGCAGGTTCTGCCCTGATCTTACCAATCCGCACTCTATGTTGCAGGTAGGAGACCTCTCCCATACCCACCGGACACTTACTGGGCTTAATGGTCAACATTGCCTTTGCAGTCTGCCCAGGACCTCTTTGACATGCTGAAGGGGCTCTTGCCAGGAATACCTGTAGATGGCAATATCATCCAGGTAAGCAATGACATAATTTCCTGCTCCTGCTAGAATATGATTTACTAGCCTCTGAAAGGTCACTAGGGCATTTTTCATCCCAAAGTGCATCTTTGTGAACTTGTAAAATCCAAAAGGAGTCAAACAGGCTGACCTCTCTCTTTTGGTGGGAGTCAGGGGCACCTGCCTGTAGCCCTTGGTCAGATCAATTGTGGTCAGATACTTAGCCAAACCCAACTGCTCTAAGGCTGCACTAAGGCTTCATCTGCCTTAGCCATGTGGTAAGCATCTGACTCTGTGTGACTGTTCATCAGCTGCCATTCTTCTTTGGTACCAACACCATTGGGGAGGCCCGGGGAGTGCTGGACTCCTGGATTATTCCCAGTTCCAACATTTTCTGTATCTTCTCCCTCAGAGAATGACTCACTCAGGCACCCTGTAAGGGGCCTGATTGATAAGTCTTTGGTGTCTTGTATCCACATGGTGCTGCACCAGGTAGGTACACCCAGGCTTCCCAGTGAACATGTCCCTAAACTCCTGTAGCACTGCTCAGGTTTCTTGAACCTGGGTAAGGGATAGCTGCTGGGACATTGCTACCCTTTCACTGAGGTGCCAATCCAAGCCTCACTGAGGAGATCAGTCAGCAGATCCCCCCCTTAAGAGTCCTCCTGCTTTCCACTGCAAATGCTCTGCACAAGGGGCTCCCTATCATGGTAAAGCTCCTTCATGTTAATATGGTACAATTTGTCCACCTGCCTCCTGCCTAGCAGGTTTACCATGTAGTTAACATCACTGACCTTCCTTACCACTTCAAAGGGTCCCTTCAAAGCTGCCTGCAGCTTATTGTGTCTGACAGGAATGAGCACCATAATCTGGTGTCCCACAGCATACTCTCAGGCTTGAGCATTCCTGTCATACCAGACCTTGTCCTGCTGTTGGGCTGCTGCCAGGTTCTTCTTGTCCTGAAGTTTAGGACATATACCACAACAGATTCCTTGTGGGATTCACACTCACCCTCCCACTCATCACAAATCAAATCCAAGGGCCCCCTCACCCTATGCCCATTCAGCAACTGAAAGGGTAAAAAAAAACTGTAGATTCCTGGGGTATTTTTCTGTATGCAAACAGCAGATTGGGGCAAATATTTGTCCCACTCTGTCTTAAACTGGTCTGGAAATGCTCTTAGCATGGTATTCAGTCTAGAGTTTAACCTCTCCACCAGACCATTAGTCTGGGGGTGGTAGGTGGTGGTCTTTAGGTGCTTCACCCCACAGCACTCCCACAGAGAAGCCTGCAGGTCTGACATGAAATTGGCATGTCTGTCAGTCAGTATTTCACATCTCTAACAAAACATTTGCCACCTTCTCTGCCTTGATGGAAGACATATCCACCGCATCAGGGTATCTACTAGCATAATCAACTTCCACTAGGATATATTTCTTCCCTGGGGAACTTGGGGTACTCAGAGGCCCCACAATATCCATATCTACCCTCTGAAATGGCTCCTCAATCATAGGAAAAGGCAGCAAAGAAGCCTTGACCTTGTCTTGCAGTACCCTGTTACATACCTTGAAATCCCAGGCCAATAAAAGTTCTGAATAATACGTCTCTTGGTACGCTTTATGCCTATATGACCTGCAAAAGAAATGTCACACGTTATGGTTAGAAGTGCCAGACAGTAGGCTCTGGCTAACACCAACTTCTGTACTACCTTACATCATCACAACTATGACACCTTCATGGCCATCTAACATGCTACTCACCTCGTGCTGGATATGATCTCAAGTGGCATCCATCTGAAACAGAATATTCCCGATGGAGTGGTAAATGTTGTCAGCTTTGTTGTGCTTACATCTAAGAGCATTTGTCAACCCCACTGGTAGTATTTAATGTGGAGAATATGTCTGACGATACTAACTTTGGAGCTATATCTTCCAAAATAGGCAAGATAAACCTTTCCTCGTTTATTCCATCACTTCGTCTCTTTAAGTCACCACGTATTCTAGCTTTGCCATTTTTCTTAATTATTGGTGCCATTGGAACATATCCATCTGCAGGTTCAGTAACTTTTTTTATTATACCAAATGTCTAATTTTTTCAACTCTGATTCTACTTTGGTGAAAACAGTGAATGGTGCTATCCTGGGTATACTAGGCACATATGGGACAACACTTAGTTTTAGCCTTATTTTAACTTGCTTAGAATCAAGACATCCTGCATGACTACACATCATATTTACTTCATCCACCTGGACCATCAAGCCTAGTTTTCAAACCATATATCTACTCTGCAGTTTTCAGGCCGTATATCTACTGAGTAGGTTATTTACATATGAACCGATGAGCACATAAACCCAGAATTTGTATTTACACCTTTTCCACTCAGTTATTGCAAAGAACTTCTCGTTACATGTCACTTTCCATCTAGGACTATATACTACCATTTCTGCTCTATCAGCTGTAGACACCAAGATGTATCTCTAGCCTCCAAGTGACATTACTGTAATGTCTGCCTCAGTGTTCATTTTAAACTTTAGCACATTTTTCTAGCTTGCACTTCTTTTTCTCACTCGCATGTTTGCGTTGCCCATTGTCACTCATTTTTACTTGTTTAGTACTTTGCACTTCGTCACCTCTCACAACATGAACATCAGTACTCTGCTTTTTAATTACCATAATCTGGAAAGCTATTTGTAAAGCATTTTCCAATGTTACATTTTCTCTTACTTCAGTTTTTTTGTGAAATTTCACTGTCCGAAATGCCTAAACAGGAGCGCTCACATTTGTTCATCTTTAGCAGCTGCAAATTCACAATAATCAGCTAGTTCATATATACATATCTGACAACAGATTCACCACCACCTTGTATACATATCTGAAAGCTTGGCCTTTTATGAATTAGATTTCTTTTGGGGATATTTTTTATCCAGTTTGGCTACAAAAATCTCAGATATTATGCTTTATAAACTGGGTCAACTTCTTTGCCTAAAGCATAATGAATTTACTGGGAGATCTTGTTCCTTATCATCCAGAAAGAATGCTATTCTAAAGCGTTCAAACCTCTGCTTCCATGTTGACTAGACTAATGGATATATGAAACAAAAGGGTTCTGGTGGGCTAATTTTTTTCATTTATTTATTTATTTGACATTTGTTAACCGGGTTGGTCCAGCTGGGCATGAGCCCGTTTTCAGTGGAGACCCGAGGAGAAAAGCTCCAATTACAAAAACAATTAGGATAACATAGGTAACAAAACATAGAAAGTACCATAACCAATTATAACTCCATAACATATTAATACAAATTATGACTCAAACATATTCAAGTAGGAAGGTATAGGTGCTTTCAGGAGTTCAGAGGAAAGGAGCACCATTTGTATAAAGGGGACATATCAGGTAGGTTCTAAGCAGAGACATGACTTAATGTTGAGAAGATAATGTTTGAGTTCCTTTTAAAGTGAAGTTTGTTCGCCTGTGTTCTTCTTTGGATGGTCTACATTCAGGCGTTGTTGGTTAGATGTATAGGAAGATACAAGAGTAGTGAGAGCTGGACAGGATGAAGGCCTGTATAAAATGGAGTGAATAACAATTTGAACCATTCTTCTTTTTCTTGATAAGAGCAATAAAGTTCTGGTTTTTTTTTATTCCTTCCAGTAAGTGTAAATTAAATTTGAGCTCATCATCTATAATGACACCTAACAGTTTAGTGTGGATTGTCAGATAGCCATGATTGTCTACAAGAGGTGAATAGTTTGTTTGCAAAGATATTAAATAAGAGGGGACCCAAGATAGAGCCTTGAGGAGCACCTGTTGGAACAGATATAAAGGCAGAGCAGGAGGAGAGCCATTTGACAGATTGCTGCCTACCTGAGAGATAGCTGGAGAACCAAGCAAGGGGGGAAGAAGACAGGTTGAGGTTAGATAATTTAGAAAGTAGTATAGGGTGAGAGACTGTGTCAAAGGCTTTGGAAAGGTCAAGGAAAAGGCAGGATATTATTTGATTGTTATCAAGGGCATTGGCTGTGGTATGAGTGAAAGAGAGGAGGGCAGTAGATGTGCTGTGGTGGGGACGGAAACCATGCTGAGTGGGAGTGAGAAGGTTGTGTTGGAGGAGATGGTTGAGAAGTTGTGAATGTATGCACTCTTCGAGCAACTTGGAGATGGGAGAAAGAATAGCAATGGGACGATAGTTAGATGGATCAGTGGAGTTGCCACCTTTATGCAGTGGAATAGTATAGAAGGATTTCCAGATAGTAGGAACTGTAGCCTCTTGTATAGATCTGTTAATAAGAATGGATATAGGATAGGCTATAGATTCAGCAGCGAGTTTGAGAAATGTAGGAGGTAGGTTATCGGTAGAGGGAGAGCATGGTTTAAGCTTAAGAAGAAGGGATTTAATGTAGGAAGTTGACACAGGTTTAAATGAGAAGAGATTCTGGCTATGAGGGTTGTTGGTAGTAGTGATAGTTTCAGCATTAGTATTTGAGGGTGTAAGGCTTTGGATAGTGTCAATGAAGTGTTTGTTGAGTAGGGTAGCAATTTCAGAAGATTTGCTGGGGTAGGGTGAGGGGCAAGAAGGCTTGCCAGGGTAAAGTATTTTGTTAAGAGTAGTCCAGAAGTTGCGCGGTTGGACCTGTTGTCCAGTTGAGGAGAGTCGCAGTAAGAGGTTTTGTCTTTGGTGACCAATTTCTTAACTAGGTTACGTAATGTTTTGTATTTAAGTAGATGCAGAGTATGCCTGGTTTTAAGCCATAATTTCCAGGTGCTGTCCCTGGTATGCATTAGTGCTCTAGTATCTTTAGAGAGCCATGGAGCATGGTTTGATTTAATTCTGATTTTCTTGGAGGGAGCAAAGGAATTAAGGGTATCTAGGAAAATGTTGTTGAATTTAATGACAGCGTCATCAAGAAGGATATGTTTAAGGATGGACCAATCATTACTGCATAGCATGGAATTAAACTGGGTGTTATTGAAGTTAGAGAGCTTACGGCAATCTCTAAATAGGTGTGGTTTGTGTATCTGGGAGGTGTGTCTAAGGATAGAGGTGGGGAGGTGATCACTTAAGAAGTCAGGTAGGGTACATGGGCTATGGTAGAGGTGAGGAGAGTTGGTGAGTATCCAGTCAATGGTGGAGCTGGAAGATAAGTCTTTAATGAAACGGGAGCGGGATGTAATTAGTTGATGGAAACCATGTAAGTTGATGCCGGATTGTGATGAGTCAGTAGTAAGTTTGGACCAGTCTATATTGACATCACCAAGAATGAGGGTTTCATAGTCTAAGTTGTGACTAAACCAGGATAGGATATTTTTTAGGGTGGGTATATTATTCCCAGCGGGGATGTAGATAGAATTGACAGCAAATTTCTTGTGAGGGTTGAGATGGCAGTTTAGGATGAGAAGTTCAGCAGGATAGAAATTGGGGATGGGGATAGTGATAGGAGACAGGTTTAGGCTGTCTGAGTAGAGTATGGCTACACCAGCATCTTTTTTAGGGGCTCTATCAGCACAATATATGTTGAAACCTGGTGGCAGTATTTCACTGTTAATGATGTGTGTCTTTTGACTTGAGTTTTGTTGGTTGGAACTTGCTAGAGGTATTATCGTACCAAAATGGCTTGAAGCTCATTGGAGGTTTCCTTCTTGATTGTTTGGTGTGATTTGTGCTTCTCCAGGGCATTTCCTGATTGTTTATGGCACTGGTAGCAAACCGTAGCATTCATTTCAACAATGTCAATCTTAAAGTCCAGCTTCTGACACCATGCCATGATGGGATGCATTTTACATGTATTACAATCAGTACACAGACCAGCATATGCAGGTAAAAGCTGTTTATGTTTATTTTTCAGTGAAAGTATACACACGCACACACACATACACACACACACACACACACACACACACACATGCAAACAGTCTAATCTTGTACAGTCTATTCAAACTCCAGTACAAGGCTAGATAGACACAATCAGTCTATTGCTGATTATATACACCCTCATAATGATCTGACATCAACACAAGTGGTATGAAAATATGGCTGATAAAGAGAATATAAGAATAACTACGAGAGAGGTGTTATGGAAAGGGAGATGTACGGAAGTGTTACGTAATACAAAACAGTAAATGGAGGAAGAAGAGGAGATTAAACAACTATCTTTTAGTAAGTAGGATAACCCAGTACATATTTGTATTAGATGGTGATGATCTTGTGATATACCATCATTTTGTAAAAGGTGAGGTGGTTGCCTGAATCAGCTGCACACAGCAGTCAGATAAGGCTCTATGATCAACAGAATGTAAGCTAAAGACATGGAAACTGACTGGAGTGAAAGTACAGGAGTTCAGTCACATCTTCATGTTTCTAGCACCCCAGGAAGAAAAGGAAATATGCGGAGCTGGAGAAGAATGGCAGCATTTGAAAACAGCATGCAAAAAGATTATATGTGGCTAAGACAATTGTAGAAATAAGGTATATAAGGAAAGCTGGTAGAGGAATATAGAAGTCCTGAAAATTATCGAAAGAAAGAAAGAAAGGAAGAAGTAAGAGAAAAGGCAGACCAAGCTAAGAAGGAATACTGGTTGGCTAGCAAAGAAGCTAAGGCAGCAGTCACAATGGCAAGGAACAATTCATCAGAAAACCTCTAATAACTTCTGAAAAGTTACTCAGCAGATAGTAGAAAGAAGAAGCACTATCAGGTTGCAAGACAGTGACAGAAAGATGAAGAAGATTGTTGTCAGATGCCATTCATAAGGGACAGCAGCAGCAGTCAGAGCTGGATCCAGCACTAGGTGACCTAGGCAGTCTTCTAGAGCTCAGCTGGCTAGGAGGGGCTCCCAGCTGGCTGGCAGGAACCAGCTGGCCAGGAGGGGCTGCCGCAGCATTTACATTTTAATTTAAAATTACAAAAAATACCCCAAAACAAAAGCAAAACTTACAAGTCTCCTTTAAGGGCATTCATCTTTAAGAACACCCTCTGCAAGCAACATTTACATCTTGTCATGCGTTCACACATACCTACTTTTGCTTGTGTTGACACACACTTACTTCTTCTTCTATTCCACATTCACACACAGAATTTTAACACATAACCATGGCCTGCTTCTTCTGCAGAATATTATCAGTAAGGTGTTTTGCAAGCAGGTGTGTGTGTGTGTGTGTGTGTGTGTGTGTGTGTGTGTGTGTGTGTGTGTGTGTGTGTGTGTGTGTGTATAATGCCCCAGTTAGAGTGGGCAGGTTAGTTACTTTAACCAGGCTCAAACCCTGAATCCTCTACACCAACTACCAGACTATGAGTCTCTGAGTTTCAGTACATTTTCAAGGAATTGTGAGTTTCACTACAATTTCAAGGAACTGGTAAGCTTCACTGCATTTTCAAGGAATTGTGAGCTTCAAGGGAGGAGAAGTTTACTGCTGTTCATGCCAAGTCTGATTTCAACATGCAACTGTTTTGCTTGGCAAATGGTTATCACTGCTTGTACTAGAAAATTTAAAAGCAGTGTTAGTAGCACAGTAGCTAGCATGCTTGCTTTTTTATGCAAAAGGCTGTGGGTTCTACTCTTCCACACCATGTAGATGGATTGCTGATATTGTATTGTACTTTTGGGGGTGGTGGTACTGCAGTCCTGAGTGTGTCCTCCTTTGGATGAGATGCTTTGTAACTATGAACTTGTTGGTGGTTTGCCATCCATTCCCTAATGCAGTATTACCAGCTTATCAAATTTTTATTTTGTTAATGTAACATAGGCAGTTTATTTTTTAAGGGCAGCAGGCACTGAATTTGTAGATGAAAAACTGGAATACAAAGTTGTTTGCTAGCAGCAACCTTTTCATTAGTTACAGATCTCTTTAATGTGGAATTATTCAGATGACTTTTACTTCTGCAATGATCATACATTTGACTGATATTAGTGAATTGTAATGACAGACATTTGAGTGGCCTTTTATGGTTGAAATGTTCTGAAATGGGCATTCTTGTCATTATTGATTCATATGTTTTGTTTCTTTGCTTACTGGAAAAATGTTCAAAATTACCAATTTGAAACACACACTAAAATGTGCTGCTGTATTATACAAGGAATATAATTTAATACAACCAGGAAGGTGAATCAATGAACTCATGCATGTATGCTTAGTCCTAAAATGTGTGCAAGGGGCCTATGGTTTCAAAACAGCCCAGAGGTAACCTTAAACCTCCACTGGCCAGATGCACTTTCTTTGAATGCGGGTTTCAATGCTGTATCAATGAATGTGAGTTTCAAGGGCAAAAATATTTACTGTTAATGCTAAGTCTGATTTCATTGTGAGACTGTATTGTTTTGTTTAGCAAATATCTATCAGTGTTTGTACTATAAAATGTGAAATAAAAATTTTAAATTAAATTCAAATATTTGTGATCACCTTAGATGTTAAAAAGAAAATAGCACGTACATTGACAGATTAACATTGTTTGTGTTAACTGTAGAGAATTAGCCAAGTAATGGGAGACTAGAATGGCTGTGGGGGGACTGCTGTGGTGGGTGCCCCGATCCATTACCCTGCCTAGGACCCCATTTGACTATGGTCTGGCTCTGGCAACATTATAATCTATGAAAATAAGAATATGGCAGTCCAAAATAATATAGGAAAAGCTTTATTTAAGAGTAAAGTGCTTTTCGTTTACATAAAATAGTAAACTTCATCAGACATAAAAGAAAAACATTCAATGACTCATTAAATACATTTAAAATTGGCACCATTCTAAAAACAGGAAATTATGTCATCAGCAATTCAAAATTTCACCCTACTATCATGAAAATGTATAGGAAAATACAAAAAACATATTTAAAACATTTAAATACTAACCTTCATGGAGTAAAAAAAAAAAATATATATATATATATATATATATATATATATATATATATATATT
Source organism: Protopterus annectens (assembly GCF_019279795.1). Lineage (NCBI taxonomy): Eukaryota > Metazoa > Chordata > Ceratodontiformes > Protopteridae > Protopterus > Protopterus annectens. Next base: position 116,184,862 of record NC_056750.1, on the reverse strand, counting down.
ATATATATATATAAAATCATGATTCTTGAACTGATGTATATGCTTAGCCAAAGCATTATTAAAAGCTACCCTCCTTATTGCATATACATGTTCATAAATTCTTTCCTTTAACATTCTGGTGGTTTTCCCAATATAATATGCTGGACAGGTTTGGCATAAGGCTACATAAACCACACCTTTTGAGTTACAATTATGCTTACCTTCATTCCCAGGTCCTAATAACTTTTTCTTTTTATTTCAAAAATTGATTTTCATATATATTGGCATTTAACTTTTAGGCCATGGCTCTGGCACCAGTTATCCGTTTCTGTGAGACCCTTCTGAAGGATATCTGTGTCGGATGTGTTTTCAACTCTGGCCCAGTTTGCAGTCATCTGCAAACTTTGTCAGCCATAACCCTCCTGTGTTTGCTTGTACTTCAGAAAAGTAGATGCCAAACAAGAGTGGGCCCAGGACTGAGCCCTGTGGGACACCACTTGTGACAGGCTTTGAGTCTGACATGGCACCAGCAACTCTGACCCTGTGGGTTCTGTCACTCAGCCAGTTTGCAACCCATCTTGTAATGTATGGGTTTACATTTAAGTTGATGAGTTTTTCAATGATACCCGAGTGAGGTATTGTATCAAAGCCTTAAGCCAGGTCTAGGTAGGCTGTATGGACTGCCTTTCCTCGTCAATGGCCTTGGTGACTGTTTGAAAAAGTCAACCAAGTTTAGAAGGCATGATCTGCCTTTGACAAAGCCAAACTGGGTTGGATCCAAAGTCTGCAAGTTCCTATGTCTTTATTTATGAGATCCATTATGATCCTCTCCATGGCTTTGCAGATAAGGCTTGTCAAGCTAATGGGATGGTAATTTCCAGGGTCGGTGGAGGCACTGCCTTTGTGGAGTGGGACCACAGTCGCTGCGCCACTCCTGAGTGCGTATCCGGAGGTGAGACTAAGATTAAACAGCTGTCCTAACTGTGGGTTTAATTCCTCGTTGAGTTCATGGAGCACACAGCCGGGACACCATCAGGTCCCATGGATGCTGTGTTCTTTGCCTTGGAGAGCAATTCTCACCTGGGCGTTAGAGATGTTTGGGGCTACAATCATTTGGTATAGATATCTCTCCTTTAGGGGGAGGGGGAGAAGTTTGCACTGAACCTTTCAGCAAGTATGTTGGCAATGTCTGTAGGATCAGTAATCTTCACATCATTTTGAACTAATTCTGAGCATATCTGGGAGTTTCCTCCTAGGTTTCTGACATAGCTAAAGAATGCCTTATGGTTGTCTTTAGAGTCCTTAGCTATTTTTTTCTCAAAATTAGCTTTGGATGATTTTATGAGAGCTCTTGGCTTTTTACTTATAGTGATCAGCAGTGTCTTACCTTTTAAGGATTTTGCTCTATCTTGTAGTAGCTTTCTCCTTTTGTTGTAGAGTTTGTTTATGGCTGGGGTCCACCAGACTGGACGCTTGCCTTTGGTACAAAGAGTCTTTGTTTTGCTTGGGATTGCCTGATCCATGCAGCCCTGCAGGTGCTGGTAGAAGGCATTTGTAAGTGATTCAGCGGTTTGAGTAATGTTAACCGCCGGCTCAGGGGCCTTAAAGGAGACCACACTAGTCTTTAGAAGTGTGAAGTCGGCTTTCGAGAAGTTCTTTACTGTGGTCTTTTTCATTTCGGGTGGGGGCGGGATGAGGACCTCCAGCGAGATTAGTTTGTGATCAGATCTCACCAGTGAGGGGTATACTTCCGGCGTTCAACATTGTGCTCCCATGTTCGTGATGATGAGATCAAGCATGTTTTCTCCTCTTGTGGGGATGGTGACTAGTTGTTCCATGGCATTTGAGTTTATGAATTCCAGGAACTTTTGGGCTAGAGTGTTTGGGCTTGAGTAGTGTTCCCAGTCTATATTAGGGTAGTTGAAGTCACCTAGTATGATGGTGTTCGGAGATACATTTATCCCCTCCAGTGTTTTCAGGAAGGCCATATGAGGTTCCTGAGTTTGCGAGGGTGGCCTGTAACATGCTACAAATTGCAGAGCAGTCTTGCCTATGGTTAATTGCACCTGGATGGTTTCCGATGCATCGCGCGATGCCACCAATCTTGAGGTGTGGGTGTCCCTGATGAATATGGATACCCCTCCTCCTTTCTTGGTATTGTCCAGGTTTTGGGGCCGGAACGCATGATATGAGGTAAAACCTGATAGTGCTGGGGTGCTCTCAGGAGCCTTGAACCAGGTTTCTGTCACAGCACAGACATCGATGTTCTCCATACTGAGAAGAGCCTCGAGTGCGTGCATCTTGAGGTTGAGACTTCTGGCATTGAGCAGCATTACCCTTAGTTTTTTTTCTTTGTTTTGTTCTAGGGTGGTAGGTTTAGAATTTGAGCCTTGCCTAAAAAAGGCACTATGGGGTGGCAAGAGCCTTTGCCAAAATCCGAATCCCAGGGTGACAAGTGCAAGCCGTCCCTTGCGAAGCAGCATGGCTTGTCCAGCATGTCATCCCAGGCAGACAGACATTGGATCCCCTTTGAATGACACCAGAGTTTAAGCCAATTGTTAAAGCTGATCATCTTATCTCTGTATTGTGGCATAATTCTTGGTGAAGGTAGGATACTGCTCAAGGTCAGGGTCATACCTGCTTGGGCTACATAATCAGAGAGCTCCTCTATGTCTCTTTTCATGTAGTCCAAGGAGGTACGTCTCAGGTCGTTAACACCAGCGTGGACAATGATTGAGTCGTACTTGTACCTGCTGTTGAGAGACCTGAGTGCATGCGTTATGTGGCAGATTCTAGCACCCGACAGACAGCTTACTGTGACCTTCTCCTTACTCAGTCTGGTGAGCTGGACGTCAGTGTGTCTGACTATGGAGTCACCAATGACTAGTGTGTCTGGCATTGTGTTTGGCCTTAAGGGCTGTGACTGCTTGACACTCTGACTGTGTGGACTATGTGTTGCAGGTGTTGTGTTCTGAGGTGGTAGTTGTTTGGGTGTCTGCTTTGGTGGCCTCTGCTGTTTTGGTAGATTTTTGATCAGAGCCTCCGAGTATGTCTTTGTGTGTTTATGTGTATGATTTGAGGTTGTGATGGTATTATGTGAGACTGGGTCTATAGTGTGTGTGGTTACCTTCTCCTCCTGTCTGGTCATGCCAGTCCTATGTTGAGAGAGCTCAGCCTCCAGTTTGGCCGTATAGTTGCATCTCTCGCATGTATTTGTGTTTTGTGGGAGGAGGAGAGGGTTGTCTGTGTACATGAGGCAATTGTAACATTGCCTCAATATTCCCAGGTTCACCAGCTGAGCAGGAGAGGACATTAGCAACTGATCCCTCAACATGCTAGAAGGAATAGACAGAAAAACTTAAGAAAAGGTTCTGAGGGATGTGGGTGACCGAGAAATGGGGTTTGCTTTTTGGGGTACTTTCTATAACAAGAGTGCTGTATCGAGGTGATAAGTACTGTAGGAGCAAGTGCTTCGCTATACAGATAGAGAATAGTTTACTTGGGAGTCAAGTAGAGATAATTTATAGTTGTAGGATACACTAAATAGGACAGTAGTATACTTTGAGGAAGGTAGTTTTAAGGGAAAATTTGAAGAGTGGACTTTAGGTAGCCCTAATAGTTTAAATCTGATTAACCGGCGCTGCCCTAGTGTGCAACGGTAGCAGCTCGCTAAATCAGCTAAAAGCGTGCTAACGCGTGCTTTATAGCAGGGGGCTGGAAAAAACAGGAAATGACCCAAAATGGCCGACAAATTACTAGTTGCTGCTTCTCACCACTCTTCTGAGGACAAACAAGCAGCTCAGTACTCCCCACTCCCACTGGTGAGTAAAGAAACTACCTCTGGCCACACAAGAAAATGGAGGAACACAGAAACCAAATACAAAGCCCAGGGATCAGCAAAATCTGATCACTGGAACAACTAGCTAGGAAAGTTTAGGAAAGGAGAAATATTTTTTTGTCTTTTTTTTGCATACAGACAGAAAAAATGCAGTAAATGCTTTGTTTTCGACTAAATTGCTATCAAAGGCTGGTACACTTGAGTGTATTAGCCTGTTTGTTACTTAAGCAATACTTTAGCCCACAAGTGCAATCAACAATATAAGCTCACAAAAACAGGAAAATAAGGTAATAAAACAGTAATATAGGCACAAACAGTAGTCGAAAAGCTTCAAAGATCGAAAAATGCAAACTAAAAGTTTAAAAAATACTTATGATCAAGAAAGTTGCTTTTTCTGCTCTCTGCTGGCTTAGGAACTCTGCAGGGGACCACGAGGAGCTATGCCTAGTTCTCTAATGCCAGAAAAGCCTGCCAAAGCGTGCTTTATAGCAGGGGGCTGGAAAAAACAGGAAATGACCCAAAATGGCCGACGAATTACTAGTTGCTGCTTCTCACCACTCCTCTGAGGACAAACAAGCAGCTCAGTACTCCCCACTCCCACTGGTGAGTAAAGAAACTACCTCTGGCCACACAAGAAAATGGAGGAACACAGAAACCAAATACAAAGCCCAGGGATCAGCAAAATCTGATCACTGGAACAACTAGCTAGGAAAGTTTAGGAAAGGAGAATGGTTTAAATTGCTTGTCGAGGTATATAGATATAGGCTCGGTAAGCCACCCACTCCCTGCAACAATTGGTCTAAAAGGGAGGCATAGTGCATCCTTATGTATTTTGGGTAAACCATTGAGAATTGGTACTCTTGGATGTTCAACTAAAAAATAGTTATAAAGCTCACTAGTCAGCAAATGATTCTCTAAATATTCTGTAAGTGAATTTATAATGCTCTCACTTATTTTTGACAAATAATTTAAACCCATTTTATTCCATTGTAAATCTGTGCTAGTGGATACTAAGCATTTTTTGCAGGACCTACTAATCTTCCTAGATGAGGAAAATGGAGCTAGAGATATGGGATTGTTGGTTACCATGGATGTTGCATCCTTATTTACGTACATACCGAATTATGACGGCATACAGATGATTAAACAGGTTCTATTGAAAAAGAGCACATATGATTCTAGACATATAGATTTCTTATGCCTACTGATGGAAATGGTGTTGGAGAACAATGCATTCATCTTTGATGAGAAGTACTACCTGCAGACCTCTGGCGTAGCTATGGGCACTTCATGTGCCAATAGCTACGCCATTCTGGTCATGTCAAGTTGGGAGGATGATGTGATGTACAACTCTGATTATTACACATCATATGTGCCCCTCTATAGACGATTTGTAGATGACCTGTTTTTTTGTGGACACGTGATTTATTACAACTATACCGATTTGTTGAAGGCTTGAATACAAGCAGCAGCTTTTTGAAATTTACATTCAAATACTCAGAGGTGAAAATTGAGTTCTTGGATACTTTGTTAGTTAAGAGTGCAAACAATAGCATTGAGACTAAACTTTTCAGAAAGGAATGCTATAGACCTATGTATGTACATCGTAACAGTATGCACCCTGGTCATGTTTTACATAATGTCTTGAAAGGACAGAATCTGAGGATAAGTCACCTACAAAGTAATGACCAACATTTTGAAGTAGGACTACATCAGATATATGCTGACTTTACATCTAGAGGGTACCATGATGATGAGTTACAGATTCTTGAACTGATGTATATGCTTAGCCAAAGCATTATTAAAAGCTACCCTCCTTATTGCATATACATGTTCATAAATTCTTTCCTTTAACATTCTGGTGGTTTTCCCAATATAATATGCTGGACAGGTTTGGCATAAGGCCACATAAACCACACCTTTTGAGTTACAATTATGCTTACCTTCATTGTATACCTTTTTCTTTTTATTTCAAAAAATTGATTTTCATATATATTTTTAAATTTTCATTGGTGTATATATTTATAACATTTAAGTTTACATATATATATATATATATTTTTTTTTTAGTCCGTGAAGGTTAGTATTTAAATGTTTTAAATATGGTTTTTGTATTTTCGTATACATTTTCATGATAGTAGAATGAAATTTTGAATTGCTGATGACATCATTTCCTGTTTTTAGAATGGCGCCAATTTTAAATGTGTTTAATGAGTCATTGAATGTTTTTCTTTTATGTCTGATGAAGTTTACTGAAAAATGCTTTACTATTAAATGAGGCTTTTCCTATATTATTTTGGACAGCCATAGTCTTATTTTCACAGTTTGTTTAATTATAATTGTTATTCAGTAGTATTTTTGTGTTGGTGGCTCATATAACATGGAAAGTCTATCGCAATCATTATATAGTCAAGATTTGCAGCAGCCATTTGATAAACTTATTGGTCTCATAGAAGGACTTACTCAATGTGTGGAAGGCTTGGCTGCTATGGTGGATGAAATGAGAAGTGGCAGAAGTTTAGTGCCGTTGCAGCAGAATATGAGCATTTCGCATACCACGCAGCAACCTCAGCATATTGAACAGCTGTTATTCATGGGCAGGAGACCGGTTCACATGTTGATACCAATACAGCAGCTTTATGTTTGGCAGAACAACAACAGGGTGCTTTATCTTGTAATAAGCACAATGATGGCAATCAGCACAGGGTTTTGGACATAAACAATATGCATATTAATCCCTCTCACCCATATTGTAATATGCAGCAATCTGACGAAACTGATTCTATTATGAATGGCCACCGACAGCTCTCACTTCCGGGTTTTGATGAGAATGTGGTAGCAGGTATGGTAACATCTAATGTTATGTTGTCCTATCTCACCTTCATTCTTACAATGAAGGGATCGGAGCCGATCCTCGCCTCCGACTCAGCCGAATACACAGCCGAAAGACTCAAACTTGGCTCGTAGCAAGTAGGTATCCCATAATGCAATGGTGTAACTCTCCAGATCTGGTTTGCTGATTTATGAAGTTGGATATGCTCTTCTTGGCCATGGCTAAGTTGTGAATTTTTTTCTACTTCTTACTGTATTAGAACCTTTAATCTCTTTCTATATCATTCCAAAAACAAACGATGTTGGGGAAAAAAGAACCACTGGTGTGTAAAAGCAAACAAAGTCAAAAAGTAAAAATGAGAAATACAACCAGTGGTACACGCTGTAGATCCAAGTCATAGTTTAATGTATGGAATAACACACAGATGAGCGCTTTTGCATATAGCTGCTTCAGATAAAAAAAACAGAATAAAGCACTAGCTACTTATAGTACAAACTCAGCAGTACATCCAATCAGTGAAAAAGGCATTTTCGGGTTGCTAGGTACTTAGAACTAGCAATTAATCACCAGCACTTCTTAAAGTCATCCTGGAAATAATATGCTTTAAGACAAGGTAAGAGCAAGTTAAAAACACAAGTGCATATGTGTGCACACCACCATATGCAAAACATATAAAACTTAATATATGTAAAAACTGTAATGTCTATTTTGTTAAAAATAATAATGATGATATTATATAGTATTAAAAAACATATGTATGATGTAAAACTGTGAATGAAATGACTAAGGACTATCTCTGTGTATATGTGTACATCTCTCATGTCTCTAGGGATGAAATATTATTCAAATATCAGTAAAAACAATGTATATAGCTTAATGTATAATAACTAATGTATAGACTCACATCACAATAAAATTCACTATATATTAGGGTTAACATTCAAATGCAGCAAATTTATAGCTAAACTCAACAAATCATATGGTCTGAGACATCAAAGACTAGATAGAAAGAGGTTATCTCTTATTTAGGGGTCTATCTCTCAATGTTGGTTGTATTGAGATATGTTCATTTAGGCCAGGGGAGCAATGAGCCCTTAGTCTAAAGATCCACTTCATCTCTGCTTGGTATGTTTTGTTGACCAAATCACCTATTCAAACATCTAGGTTTAAAACCTCTAATACTAAAAATCTGAAATCATGTCCATCACCAAATGTATTCATATGCTTCGCTACTGCACTGTAATTCAGACCCCTCCGTGCGCAGTATAAATGATCTCGTATCCTCTCCCTCAAACGTCTGTTAGTCTTGCCAACATCGAAGCTTTTGCAGGCTATACAATGTGCTAAGTAAACTAAATCTTTAGTGTTACAGTCTGCTGTTGGAAGATGTGTAAAAGGCTTATCATAGACAGGATGTATGTATCTCCCTGATTCATCAATATAGTTGCAAAAAGAGCAACTATTACACTTAGCAGTATGTGGTGCTACACTCTCAGTCTTCATAACAGAATTGTGTTGGGAAAAACACAGTTTATGTCATATAGATGTTTTGAGCATTGAGACTAAACTTTTCAGAAAGGAATGCTATAGACCTATGTATGTACATCGCAACAGTATGCACCCTGGTCATGTTTTTCATAATGTCTTGAAAGGACAGAATCTGAAGATAAGCCGCCTACAAAGTAATGACCAACATTTTGAAGTAGGACTAGATCAGATATATGCTGACTTTATGTCTAGAGGGTACCATAATGATGAGTTACAGTACATACAACAAAACACTAGGAACTGTGGGCAAACTAGAGGGAAACCTTATTTTTCCCAACCTCTAATATCACAACCTGTGGATAACAAGGCCAGGGATATAGATCCATTTCTTAGCCTTGCATTTTCATGTGATGAGAAGAACATCAGGGAGATTATACTTAGACACTGGCCCATCCTAGGAACCAATACAGAGATTTCCAGGGTGGTGGGTGATAGACCTAGATTTGGTTATAAAAATAAAACATCTATACGACATAAACTGTGTTTTTCCCAACACAATTCTGTTATGAAGACTGAGAGTGTAGCACCACATACTGCTAAGTGTAATAGTTGCTCTTTTTGCAACTATATTGATGAATCAGGGAGATACATACATCCTGTCTATGATAAGCCTTTTACACATCTTCCAACAGCAGACTGTAACACTAAAGATTTAGTTTGCTTAGCACATTGTACAGCCTCTAAAAGCTTCTATGTTGGCAAGACTAACAGACGTTTGAGGGAGAGGATACAAGATCATTTATACTGCGCACGGAGGGGTCTGAATTACAGTGCAGTAGTGAAGCATATGAACACATTTGGTGATGGACATGATTTCAGATTTTTAGTGTTAGAGGTATTAAACCTAGACATCAGAATGGGTGATTTGGTCAACAAAACGTACCAAGCAGAGATGAAGTGGATCTTTAGACTAGGGGCTCTTTGCTCCCCTGGCCTAAATGAACATGTCTCAATACAACCAGCATTGAGAGATAGACCCCTAAATAAGAGATGACCTCTTTCTATCTAGTCATTGGTGTCTCAGACCATATGATCTGTTGTGTTTAGTTATACATTTTCTGCATTTGAATGTTAACCCTAATATATAGTGAATTTTATTGTGATGTGAGTCTATACATTATTTAGTTATCATATATTAAGCTATACACATTGTTTCCACTGATATTTGAATAATATTTCGTCTCTAGAGACATGAGAGATGTATACATACACACAGAGATAGTCCTTAGTCATTTCATTCACAGTTTTACATCATACATATGTTTTTAATATTATATAATATCATTATTATTATTTTTAACACTATAGATATTACAGTTTTTACATATATTAAGTTTTATATGTTTTGTATATGGTTGGTCTGCATACATATGCATTTGTGTTTTTAACTTGCTCTTACCTTGGCTTAAAGCATATTATTTCCAGGTTGACTTTAAAAAGTGCTGGTGGTTAATTGCTAGTTCTAAGTACCTAGCAACCTGAAAAGGCCTTTTTCACTGATTGGATGTAGTTTTGAGTTTGTACTATAAGTAGCTAGTGCTTTATTCTGTTTTTTTATCTGAAGAAGCTATATGTGAAAGCGCTCATCTGTGTGTTGTTCTATACATTAAACTACGACTTGGATCTACCTCTGCTGTGTACCAGTGGTTCTCTTTTTATATCATAGAGGATGTTTTTTCTTGCATTGTAGTTAAATAGTTAGCCTTCGAACCAGTATATCTAGATTGTTATAGCTGTTATTCCCGTTGGTGCTGCCCTTGGCTGTCGTTTTTTATAGGCCTTGCTGTATCCCTTGTAGTGGTTGTTGTTGTTGTGTCTTGTTGTATAGCTTAATAGCAACTCATTTAAGTTATAGAGCTCTTCGCCCATTTTAGTTAGAGGGCTTGTAGTTGGTTTGTTGTTTTCTGGGATTTAGGGCCATTTTAGTTAGAGGCCTTATTTTCTTCCCTTGTTTATATGTCTCCTCAGTGTTTCCCTGTAGTTAGCTATATATAGTAGTTTTACTAATTAGAATTTCTCATTGTTATATTATGGTCCTTTGTCATTATCATGTCCAAAGACCCAAAGGAGAAGGAACATAAGCCGCCGGGCTTCAAAAAATACCAGAAGTGTTCACAAAAGATGTCTATCACTGATGGCCATGTCATATGTGTGTATTGCCTTGGAGATATTCATTTACAAGAAGATTGTACATTCTGTTATTCCTTCAGTGCCGGGGTATTACAAGAAAGGAGAAACAAATTGATCCTTAAGGGGGCTTTTAAAGCCAACTTTTGAGGAAGCTCTCCACAGTTCTTCTTCCTCTTCTTCTACATCTTCAAAAAAGGACAAACCTCAAAAGAGACTGTCACCTGCTGCATCGGCTCATTCAGTGCCTCCAGTCAAGTTACCTAAAATTGTTAAGGCTACTACCTCCTCGGTTCCACAGTCCTTGGAGCCGTTGAAGGTTATCTTGATTGAGAAGCCTGGTTCTTTGGCTCCAAAGTCTTCGGAGCCACAAGATACCTCTTCTTGGAGCCGGTCTATGGAGATTTCACTGGTTTCCCCTACACTGAGATCTCCCATTTGGCACAGGTCTTGTTCTCCATCCCTATCCTCCGGGTCCACCAGGAGCTTATCTGACGATGACATGGAACGGGTGGTGCGCAAACTCTTGAAGTCACCGGTGCTAACCAAATTATTTTCAACTCAGACCCATTTGATCTCGGATCCTACTATACCAATTGTACCCATTGTTATTCCTCCTCCGAGCCAAGCTAGACCCTCAGAGCCAGAGTGCTTGGTACCACTTATAGTGGATCCATCGATTCTGAGACCCACTTTGGTGATCATGGAGCCGACTTTTGCTCCGACACTCTTGGCGCTGTCCTGAGAGTCTGGGAGCTGGGGTTCCCCGGTCAGCCCTGAGGGGGATTCTCAGCTCCGATCTTCTTTGGTGCCGAGCCTACCCCTTGGAGCATTGGCACGGGTTAGCTTGGCTACTACATCGGCCTCGGGTCTGATCTCGCTGGGTCTGGTGGCTTCCTCTGTCTCCTCGGAGCCAAGGGAATCTTTGGAGCCAGTGAGATCTGCCTTTTTGCTGATGAGGAGTGTGTTGTCTCCCCCTACAGCTCCACATAAGGATACCAGCACTCGTCCCCCTAAGGCACTGGCTACTGTCTTGGCACCACCCATTCCACAGGACAGCAGAGATCCAGAGTCTCAGGATCCCCCATTGGGTGAACCCCTCTCTTCCAAGGCCTCCCCAGAATACCCTTATGAGGCTCCCCCTCTGCAGACAACTTGCAAGAGGAAGCATATAGACTCTCCAGATGAGTCCGTCATTTCAGACACTGACTTCAAGGAGTCGGAAGGGTTCCCGCAGTCATCCTCTGATGATATCTCATTCGCAGATATTCTAGAGATCCTGAAGCAGAGGCGGCTGGCAGGCCACCACCCCTTCTGATGAGGAGTCAGTGTACCTGAAGGCTTTTGGATCGCAACCTTCAACCTCCTGGTTGTCTCTGCCTTTCAATGAGCTAATGGACTTGGTCAGTCAAAAGACGTGGGAGTCACAAGACACAATGGAACCAGTCCCTTGGAGGCTAAACAAATTCCTATCAGCTCCTTCCGGAAAGGATTTTCTCACTAAGGGAGTACCTGTAGATGCTATGGTGGTGGCAGCAGCCACTAAGAAGGAACTTTCAGAGACATCCTAATCTGTTCATCCTCTGAATAAAGACTCTCGAATGATGGACAGATATGGGAAGCGTGTCTTTTCATCAGTGACCTTTACTCTTCAATCGCTGAACTACCTCACTCATTTCACAAGGCTTCAGAGAGATCTCCTGAAAGAACTAGGAGATACTCTACAAGGTACATTGGCTGCAGGGATTGAATGAGAAGGTCTCCTCCCAGCTATCCACCTTAAATTCCATTGTCAACTCCTCCATGAGGCTGATCTCCTATGCAGCTGATCGAGTGAGTAGAGCAGTGGGTTCTGGAGTTTCCCTTAGGAGACACTCCTGGATGCGCTTGTGCAATTTTGCGGAGCCTTTTAAGTCTACTTTTACTAATGCCCCTTTTGACAGTTCCTCACTGTTTGGACCCAAAGTAAAAGGCACTCTCACCCAATGCAAGCAGGAAGAAAAAACTCTCTCTGCCATTGGAATACATTTTCCATTTCCTCAAGACCTGATCCTAAAGGTCAGAAGAGAGGGAAAATGTGTTTCAGAAGATCCCAGAGAGTTTTCCAGGAAGCACAGGTGAGTCCTTCCCCAGCAGCAGAGGGGGAGGTAACAATGGTAGACACCGCCCTAGAGGCAGAGGGGGCCCGCAGAACCAGGGTGACAGTGATTCCTTTTGTGAAAGCCCTTATCAGCGCTCCTGAAAGGAGGCCCAACTGCTCTGCTCTGGAGGCAGTCGTGAGATGTTTATCTATGTACCCAGCAGCCTGGCAATCTATCACAAGAGACAAGTGGGTACTAAGAATGATATCCAGAGGATATTCCATTCCCTTTTCCTATCCTGTCCCACAGACCAGAACAATCCCAGATGTTCCACCCAATCTAAGGGAGCAAGTAACTATAGAGATTCAAAAGTTGCTGCACAAAAGAGTCATCCAAGAAGTCCCCGCAGACCAAATAGGATTCGGAACTTACTCAAGATTCTTTTTGGTGCCAAAAAGAACATGGGACTGGAGACCCATATTAGACCTAAGCAAATTAAACAAATCTGTCAAGAAGTCAAAGTTCCGAATAGTGACACTGCAGTCTATACTTCCCTTTTTAGGGAAAGACGATTGGATGTGCTCGACAGACCTTCAAGATGCTTACTACCACATAAAAATGGACAGGGCATCGAGAAGGTGTTTACGTTTCTGGCTGGGAGCCAGTCATTATCAGTTCCGTGGTCTGCCCTTTGGTCTCACTACAGCCCCCAGAGTGTTCACCAAATGCATGGCAGTAGTCACGGCTCACCTGAGGCATCTAGGATTCCAAGTGTTTCCCTATATAGACGACTGTCTCCTGTCTGCTACCACCAAGCATCTACTCCCAACAAGCCAGGGATCTGACTTTAGAAATTTGAGCTCAGTTGGGTATTACAGTCAATTTTCAGAAATCTGCCTTGTTGCCCTGTCAACATGTTACATTTATAGGTGCAGATCTAGAAACCACTTCATTGGTAGCATGTCTTCCAACAGACAGAGTTTCAGCACTCAGACAACAGATACTTCATCTTCTTCACAAGTCCAAGGTGAAAGCAAAGATAGTTCTAAGACTATTAGGGACAATGGCTTCCACAATAACACTGGTTCGCCTTGCCAGAATGCACATGAGGATCCTTCAATGGCTGTTGTTCTCCCAGTGGTCACTTTAAGAGCTTTCTGTGTCTCACCTGATCAGGATAACAGAATCATGCAAAAATGACTTAAGATGGTGGATACACTCCAGCCATGTGACCATAGGGAGACCCTTTGTTCCACAACAACCCTTAGCTACAGTGATCACGGACACTTCCCAGATAGGGTGGGGGGGGGCATTATCTGGGGAGAACAGTCCAAGGTATATGGCAAGAACATGAGGCTCACTTGCATATAAATATCCTAATGATGAGAGCAGTGCTTCTTGCGTTGCAAGCACTTCACGACTCTCGCCCTCTAGGGACAATTGTGATACAGTCAGACAATATGTCTCTGGTTTGGTACATAAACAAGCAGAGGGGAACCAAATCTTACCCTCTTTGTCACGAGGCTCTAAGAGTTTGGCAATGAGCAGTTTCTTCCCAGCGCTTTCCAACAGCAACCCACATTCCGGGTAAGTCCAACGTGATAGCAGACAAGCTGAGCAGGGCAATTTTAATGCCTCATGAGTGGGAAAGAATTTTCTGAACTTGGGGTCTGCCTTGCTGCGATCTTTTTGCCACTCCCATGAATGCCAAGTGCAGCAACTACTTTACCCTAATCCCCCCTCCGGGGGAGACACTGAGAGACTCACTTGCTCACGACTGGCCCTCGGGACTTCTATATGCTTTTCCTCCATTTCCTCTCATACCCAGAGTCATTAAGAAAGCACAGTCCTTGGGAAGCAGGATGATTCTCATTACTCCTTACTGGCCTCGCCAAGTTTGGTTCCCCTTCCTTTGGCCTCATCTTCAGGAGAAGCCTTGGACTCTGGACCCAGTTCCAGACCTGCTGACACATATGTCAGGTGCGCTTCACCCCTCTCTCCACACCCTCAACTTGACAGCTTGGCTGCTCCACTTCCCAATCTAGTCAGGCTTCAGAGTTTCACTCCAACAGTTAAATATATCTTGATGTCCTCTCATAAAGCTTCCACCAGAAAACTGTATTCTAGCAAATGGAAAAGGTTTTCCCTCTGGACTCAAAACAGGAACATTGACTCCTTTTCTGCGCCTGTTCACTCTATTTTGGAATTCTTGGTGGAACTCTTCCAACAGGTTTCAGCTGCAGCAACCATCAGAGTACAACTCACTGCAATCTCAAATTTCCACATTGGTGATCCTACCTTGAACTTAATGTCACACAGATTGCGTAGAGCCTTCTTGAAAGGTGCCTCCTTATTAAGACCTCCCATTAAGGAACCCCTTCTGCCTTGGGATTTAAACTTTGTTCTATCTTACCTTATGTTACCACCTTTTGAACCCTCCTCATCTTCAAACCTCAAGTTCCTTTCCTGAAAGACCATTTTTCTGGTTGCTATAACATCTGCTAGAAGAGTATCAGATTTGCAAGCCCTATCTATCAAACCATCATATTTGATATTTCATAAGGATAGAGTATCCATGCAAAGTAATCCATCCTTTTTACCTAAAGTCTCTACTTCAGTTAACATAAATCAATCTATAGAGCTTCCAATGTTTTTTCCTAATCACAGCAACAAGGCAGAATACAAATTGCATCAACTGGATGTGCACAGACAACTCAGATTCTGTTTGCATAGGACAAAAGATTTTAGAAAATCTGACCAGTTCATATTCTTTTCAGACGCAAAAAAGGGTAGCTTAATTTCAAAAACTACTCTTTCCAACTGGCTCTCAAACTGCATTACATTCATCTATATGTCAAATAATAGAGATTTACCATTTAAGGTTAAGTATCATTCCACTAGAGCACTGTCTACGTCTTCTGCATTTCAGACCAGAATTCCTATGGATAATATTTGTGCTGCAGCTACTTGGGCTACTCATCATACATTTATCACACATTACAAAGTGGATTTGGCCTCCAGGGACAGGGCATCCTTTGGGCCCACTGTGCTTAAAGGTGTACTCTCGTGAGCCACCCAGGGAAGAGGTGCTAGGGACGCTGTCCCATCATTGTAAGAATGATGGCGAGATAGGACAACATAACATAAAGAAGTTATGTACTCACCATAACGTTCCATGTTTGTTGTCCATCTTGCCATTCTTTCTTACGAACCCTCCCTCCTTCCCCCTTCCAAAGACTCCTTGTGGACCTGGTGGATATTTACTCCCTTCAGGAGTTCCTTGCTTCCGTTTGTTTCTCCTTCCATTGGTGATAGAATATATTTGTGTGCATATATATATATATATATATATATATATATATATATATATATATATATATATACATATATATGTGTATATAGTTCTTTACAATTCCTTTAGTAGTAGCAGCAAACAAGATCTGGGGAGTTACACCACTGCATTATGGGATACCTACTTGCCACAAGCCAAGTTTGAGTCTTTCAGCTGTGTATTCGGCCGAGTCGGAGTCGAGGATCATCTCCGAATCAATCGTAAGAATGAACGGCGAGATGAACAACAAACATGGAACGTTATGGTGAGTACATAACTTCTTTATTAATTTAATCCTACCATAGTTCGCAATGAAAACAATGGTTTTAATGGCAATCCCCCTGGTAATAATATCAATCATTCTGTGCAGCATAGACAAGTTAGTAGTGTTTTTTGGAAACCACCACCCTTGAATGAATGGTTAGTTGAGGGACAAACTAACACTGAGACTAACTTATATAGTCAGAATGAGGGGTCCGCTATTAAAAGGTTGCTTGAACAATTGGATTTAAGACTGTTTAAATTAAAAAATTTACAAGTGGAAAATATTTATTTAAAGGATTGTATCAATAGCAATGTTGTTCCTAAGGGTTTACACACATGGCATTATTCTTCAGGGCTTATAGAAAATTCACCCTTACATGCAGAACTCTTGGCAATGTATGACTGACATGGTTTTGAGTTATTAGAGATGCTGATTAGACATAATACAAAGGAAGTGGATGTATTACTTGTAGAATATAACAACCTGGAGAAACAACTTCAGTCCGAAAGCAATTATAATAGATATAAATACGAGCATCAAAGAATTTATGCAAGCATTGAACAGGTTTTGTCTGAACTCAAACGAAAGAAGCAAAATAAACTGCAGAGGGATAAGTAGCAGTACAGTAAGGGTCAGGCATATCCCAAACCACCGAAAGTTAGATCTAATATGGAAAATGCTGCAAATATTGACAGGGGTAATGACCATGGTCAGGTACAACAGCAGCAGATAGTATCTGATGATGTGCTGCAGGAGGATCAGCAAGGGGCAGAATTTAACTTATATGATGAACATTTTCCACCTCTCAGAAGATCTGAGAGGATAAGAAATCGTAACAATCAGAATTTGAACAATAATAATAACTGGACTGGTAATCAACGTTTTTACACACCTTCGAGATGGAACCAGAGGAGGGGAGCGTATCAACGTTGAGGCAGAGGGAGGAAATATAAATAAATATTCAAAATGAGGACATTGTTTATGATGCTAATCTTTTGGAACTTATTAATGTTAGTCATAGCAATCAATCTGATAATGCACCAGTGATTGTTTATAATGCTATGAAGGACTTTAAAGCTTATAATTTTTCTGGAACCAGTATTAATGAAGAGATGGCTGATTTATTGAGTAAGGGGTATACTTTTGTTCCACTAAAACGGCCAAATTTGGCAGAGGTTTTAATTGACCTGAAAATATTTCTAAGAAAGCTTAATTTCTGAATTTTGTTTGGTGATAGTACTAATACATATGATCACTCTCATGATCCATTACGTATCCATAGCACATCCAACCATCCATTGCATCTATTGCTTCTAATTTATGAGAAAATGTGTGAATTGGACATTAGGCATATATTTAGCAATAGCAGAAAATATTGTAATGATAATTTAACGATGGATGAAAGGGACAATTTGTCATTTGTCATTCAACAGTCATTAAGAATAATGAAACCAGATAAGGGAGGGAGATTGGTGATTATGGATACGTTCGATTATAATGAGGTAATTTTTGGTATTCTGGACACAGACACATACCAGGAGGTTAGTAGAAATGAATTAAATGTAGCTTATAGGAGAATACACACGATGCTTAATGATATGTTTCTTGAAAATAGAATACACATCAACACTTAATTATTTAAGTATTATCTCTCCTACCATTCCTACCATTTTTGGAGCACCAAAGGTGCATAAGCATGAGAACAATCCTCCGCTACTTCCAATAGTGGATGGACGCAATTCCATTACTTATCCATGTGCGAAATTTCTTGATCACAGGTTAAAGAAGTGGTTAACTAAATGCCCCCAAATTTATAAGGACTCGTGGCATTTTCTGGAATTAATTAGTAAAAAAGAATATTCTGAACAGCATTTATTTTTGCCAGTGGAAATTAAAGATTTATTTTCGGTCATCCCCCATGAGGAAGGGATACAGGCTATAGAAACTTTTATAATGAATCAGGGGTTTAGTCAGTTAGAGATTAATTTATACACTGACCTGTTTGAAATAATTCTTAAAAACAACTGTATTCAATTTAATGGTAGATATTTTCTTCAGCAAGTGGGAGTAGCCATGGGTTCACCGTGCGGCACTATTTTTTGCGAATATTGTCATGGCAGTTTGGGAGGAGCAATATATTTTCAATAGTGACTTCAGTCAACATATTAGTTTATATTTACATTACCCGGATGATATTTTCATCCTATGGAAGGGTAACAAATTCATCTTGCAGCATTTTCTTAATTATATCAATGGTACAACTTCTTATTTAAAATTTACACATGAGGTCAATGATAATGAGATTCATTTTTTGGATGTTAATTTGAGTAAGGATAGGGTGAAAAATACATTTAACGCCAAGATACGTAGAAAGCCTACCTACTCAAATTCGTTTTTACATTTTACCAGCGGTGGTGCAGCGGTTAGCATTGTCACCTCACAGCAAGTGGTTCTCTGGTTCGATCCTCGGCTGGGGTGCCTTCTGTGCGGAGTCTGTATGTCCTCCCTGTGGTTGCGTGGGTTTCCTCCGGGTGCTCCGGTTTCCTCCCACATCCCAAAGACATGCTGTAGGTGGATCGGACACTCTAAATTGGCCCTAGGTGTGAGTGTGTGCGTGTGTGTGCCTTCTGTGGAAGGTTGGGCGCCGGGCTGGCAACTCGATACCGTAAAACTCCACTGCCAATCATGAGCGAACAGGTGATCTGCTGTGGTGACCCCTAACCGGGAAAAAGCTGAAAGAAGAAGAAGGAGACCAGCGCACATCCAACAATTAATAAAAATGCTGTGGTCAAAGGACAGTTTGTCTGGGCCGCCAAAATGGTGAGCTTGGACATGGATTTTGACATAGAATGTAATGAGTTGATTAATATGTTTAAAAAAAAATAGATATCCTGAACACATATTATATGAATTGTATGAAGATGTTAAAACAAAAAGGCTTAATGGTCATTTTTGCGCCTATTTTAAATTATGAAGAAGTTGACCAAATGATAGTAGCAAAATTAGATCAATTTGATAGTTCCACAGAGTTTATAACAACTTTCAATACAGATTTTTATGAGATAAAAGTTATGTTGAAAAACTGGACAGTCATTGATGATGATGCACAAATCAGAACAAAATTAATACAAGGGTTCAAAATGGCAGCCAGGAGAGGTAGCAATTTGAAAAACTTACTTGAAAATGGTGAACAAAAGTATTCAACTAATAGACAAATGGGAATTATGAATGGATGTGGCATGTGTAAGTATTGTAGGTACATTCACCAGGGTCAATTTTTTGAAATAAAAGGAAGAAGGTATACTATTCAAGGTAAGCATAATTGTAACTCAAAAGGTGTGGTTTATGTAGCCTTATGCCAAACCCGTCCAGCATATTATATTGGGAAAACCACCAGAATGTTAAAGGAAAGAATTTATGAACATGTATATGCAATAAGGAGGATAGTTCTTAATAATGCTTTGGCTAAGCATGTACATCATTTCAATAATCATGATTTAAAGTTTTGTGTTTTACAGCAGGTAGTATGTAGTGACAGGGGTGGCCCATGGGAATTACAACTAGAAAAAGCTGAACTGATTTGGCAGTTAACATTGTATTCATATGCTTGGCCAGGATTAAATGATCTCTGTAGTATTAATCTTCTTCTTCTTTCAGCTTTTCCCGGTTAGGGGTCGCCACAGCGGATCACTGTCCGCTCATGATTGGCAGTGGAGTTTTATGGTGTCGAGTTGCCAGCCCGGCGCCCAACCTTCCGCAGAAGGCACACTCATGCATGCACTCATGCCTAGGGCCAATTTAGAGTGTCCAATCCACCTACAGCATGTCTTTGGGATGTGGGAGGAAACCGGAGCACCCGGAGGAAATCCACGCGACCACAGGGAGGACATGCAGATTCTGCACAGAAAGCACCCCAGCCGAGGATCGGACCAGAGAACCTCTTGCTGTGAGGCAGCAATGCTAACCGCTGCACCACCGTGGCCGCCCTTCAGAGCTCTGTACTATTAATAGTATTCTTAAATTAAAGGCATTAAGCAGACAGCAGTAATTAATTTGGATGGCATATAGAACAATAGTCACATGTAGTTCATTCAGACCATCTTGCTTGCATTTATAACTATATTTTCTTAAATATTTTTTAAATACTGGTTCAAATTTTCATTGGTATATATATTTGTAATATTTAAGTTTACCACACACACACACACACACACACACACACACACACACACTGTATATATATGTGTGTGTGTGTGTGTGTGTCATTTCGCAGAAAATGTGTGACATAGGGTCCAAATCGCCGAAAATCCATTTAGCCAAAAATAGTACTGACAGTGTATCTGCCCTTTTCCCCACTGTAGTGCAATCTCGGAGTGAGAATATTAAAGTAGGGGGTGTGTGGGGGGCACAGCCCCCCACCCAGTACAGTTTAATATTGTCTAGTATTGTTTTATATTGAGCAGTCCCTACTAAAAGGGTAAGTAAGTAGTTTATAACCTGAGCAGGTGGGGGTCTACACCCACAGCCCCCCACACACACCCTACTTTAATATTCTCACTCCAAGATTGCACTACAGTGGGGAAAAGGGCAGATACACTGTCAGTACTATTTTTGGCGATTTGGACCCTATGTCAGACATTTTCAGCGAAATGGATTTTCAGCAAAATGTCATAGACCCATATATATATATATATATATATATATATTTTTTTTTTTTTTTTTTTTAGCCCATGAAGGTTAGTATTTAAATCTTTTAAATACTTTTTTTGTATTTTCATATACATTTTCATGATAGTAGGATGACATTTTGAATTGCTGATGACATAATTTCCTGTTTTTAGAATGGCGCCAATTTTAAATGTATTTAATGAGTCATTGAATCTTTTTCTTTTATGTCTGATGAAGTTTACTATTTTATGTAAATGAAAAGTGCTTTACTATTAAATAAGGCTTTTTCTATATTATTTTGGACTGCCATAGTCTTATTTTCACTGTTTGTTTAATTATAATTGTTATTCAGTAACATTATAATCTACAGTACAAAGATATCAAGGGAGGAAGAAGGAGTACTTTCAACAGCTTCTTAATGAAGAAAACCCCACAGAAGCTGTATTGGCACATGTATAGCCTAAAATAAAAAAGATGAAAGAGAACCCAGCGTAGAAGAAATAAGAACAGTGCAAAGGAAACAAAATCAGGGACGTAACACGCTCAGATGAAATCATGGCAGATACAAGCAAGACATTGGGTTAGTTAGGGAGAAAGATGGCTCCTGAGTGCTCTCATCTGAATATTGACAGAAAGAGATAATGCAATATGACTGGAAAATAAGATTTCTAGTGCCAGTATACTAGGATAATAGGAGATGAGCGGTTTGGATTCAGATCAGTATGCATTAAAATGGATTTAATGTTTGCAGTGAGATAAATAGTAAAAAAGAAATTAGAGGTGAGGAAAGAGTCCACGTGGACATTCCTAGACTTACAGAAATCATATAAAATGGTCCCAAGAAAGCTGATTTGGGCAGGTCTGTGATGGCTCAAAATCCAATAAATATTGGTACCAATTACCACGGGCTATGTACACGGACTTTATGAAATGCAGTAAGTACAAACAGTGTTTAGACATAGAAAGGGATTCCCAGTGGGAGTTGGTGATGTGTATCAGGGTTCAAGTCTGTGCCTACTCCTGTTCATAGTGGGGATGGACAACGTCAGCAAATAGGTTGGAGGTGACAGAGCAACAAATTCTGTTGTATGCAGATAATAAGGCACTACAAGCAGTCCCTGATTTGGAGCTTCAGCAAATGACAAGGAAATGGAATTCAAAACTGAAGATGCATGGGATGAAATTAAATACAGACAAGACATTGGGTATGGCAGCAAAAGGGGGAAATTAGCAGAAGAAGAAAACTGAGATAGATGTAAACATAGTGAAAAATTAACAGTTTCAAGTATCTGGCAGGTGTGGCTGAGGAGAAAGGAAGCCTGAAAGAGAAAGTCAGTAAGTGTCAGAGTTTGAGCCAGACCCATGGTGTAGTGGGATAAAGCCTTGATTACACCACAGGTGACATGAGTTTGATTAGTGGTTTAGGTGCCTATAGAAACAGCCAAGGGGAATGGGAAGCCACTGATGGGCTGTCCATCCTGGGGTTGAGAGACATTTCTGGCTCTACACATGGGTGACACTTAGTTAAAACATTAGGAGTTGTAGCTAGTGGAGACTGTGTCTGCCAAACACACCATGTTTGAGTACATCACACTGTAAATTGAAAGAGACTTTGCATGCAGAGGCACACGTCTGCTCAGATGATAGCAGTAGCAAAGCTCAGAAGAGTTGTCAAGGGGAAGGGGGTTGCTCTCACAGGAGGTTAGTAGTCTCCTCCCCTAAGACCAGCAAGCTGGCTTGCTCCCTATCACCTACAGACCAGCAAGCTATCTTACTGCCTACTGCTTAACTCTTTCCAGGGAATGCAGGGCTGATGAAGATTCCTGGGCAGGAATAAATGGGCTAAAGGTTTTTGGACTAGCCCATGAATTCCTGGCTCCCGTCCTTTGGAAATGAATGGGCTGACTGGGTGCTAGGATATGAGCCATTGAGTGTCCTATACAGAATGGAGCTGGAATGAGAAGTGTTGCAGAAAAATAGCACAAAGTCACAGGTGTAGCTTATGACAAAAGGATGCCAAATAAGATGAAAAAAGTAAGGTATACAAAACAGTGGTTTGACCAGTGCTACTGTATGGGACAGAAACCTGGGCAGTAAATGCAGACTAGATGAAGAAGCTGGAGGTGATGGAGGTGAAGCACCTGAGTTGGGGAGTAGGATGCACACTGTGGGACAGACAAAGAAAGGAGGATATAATTACGGAAACCAACGTAGCAAAATTACAGAGAAGATCAAGAAGAATATTCCACATAGGTCCAGCCACATGTGTAGGAAAGCAGAAAATGATTTGAGAAAGTACATTTGGGAGAGAAAGGAAGAAGTTAAGAGGAGATAAGGGCATCTTGCTAAAAATGGATGGATTGTGTGAGAGAAGACCTGTGACAGTTGGGCATGAGTGGTGACAAATGTAAAAGAGTAGCTCTTAGAGGGACAATGACAGGTGATGCAAGTCTGCAACCCCATGTACAATTGGGGAAAGCAGTTGATTATGATGATGATGAGATGTGATGGTATATTCTTAATTGATGTTATCATTGTTTTTGTTATATCACTAACATGATACGCACTGGTATTTTTTTAATTTTCTAATAAAACACCCCTTTGCTTTTCTGTAAGTCCCAAGAGATCTTTTGCATCCACCTCAGCAACCACCAACTCAGGCAGATGGGACCTCAGTTTAGAGTATCATCTCTTGGACAGTAAACTCAGGAGTGTAGCACCCCCTTATGTTTTACTATGGTACCAGTATTTGAAAATTAATCTGATTTCCCACTGTATGAATCTAATCTACAGTCTTCTGATTTTGAAACATTAAAAGCAAATGTGCCACCTGTTGAGGCACAGACATTGTAAATACTGTTCTGCATTGTCCAGGAATTGTACCCAGGCCTCCTTCTTGGCAGGTAAGAATTCCAACACTGAAAAAGCACTGCAGGAGTGTAAATGGCTCTATTCTGCTTTAGTAATTACCACCTCTTCCTTGTGTAATTCAGTGCAGTGGTGGTGCTGCAGTAGCATTGTCGCCTCACAGTAAGACGTTGTCCTGTTCGATTCTCAGCTAGAGCGTCTTCTGTGTGGAGACATGCGTGAATGGGCGTGCCTTCATTGAAGGCTGTTCGTCAGGGCCGGCAACTCGGCACGTAAAAATCTACTGCTAATCATTAGCGGACTGGAGTTCCGCTGTGGTGACCCCTAACCGGGAAAAGCCGAAAGACACAACAACCACATTTTTACAAATGCAGCTACATGGCACTAGCACTCACTAACAAGATCTCTGTGACAACAGTTCCTGTGTCCATAATTCTTTCTGACTTAAGTACAAAGTCTGTGCAGGGGGTATTTCCAGATACTCCAGTTTCCTCCCACTGTCCAAAACATGTTGACTGATTCACTCCATTAACTTGTCCATATATATTCTAGTTAGCCTTCCTCTTGTGGCCCGGGTAGAGGCTGAAAAGAATCTATGGACCAGTTGCGTACCTGGCTAACAAACATTAAATACATTAAATAAATAAATAAATAAATCATACTTTTTCTAGTCTCCACTGTAACCATGGCCAAAGAAATATTTTCCAAAACTGTAGTTGCTTGTTTCGGACCTTGGTATTTTCTCCAGTGTTTTTAATGTTACATACAGGTGAGTGTCCATCATTTTTTGTCTAGCCCAGTTTTACCTGTTACTGAACAGCATCATCAAAGTAACCTCTATGATGACATACTTCCTGTTAGTACTGTGGTTTGTTTGCATGCTGCAAACATGACAAAAGCAAGATTTTCAATTTAATTTTATCAAAAAAAAAGTAAGAAACTGTGGTTTCGGCACACTAAATCAGGCTGCACAGAAAAGATTTTAATGATGAATTACGTACACAAGTGCTTTCGTCCTGCCACAATGCATGACTTTTTCAAAGTGAATACAAAACACATACCTTTCATTAATTGAAATATCCTGGCAGTCCCAAAAAAGGCACCAAAATTCCATGAAGATAGTCTCTAGGCAACCATTAATATATCATTATTTCACCCAAAAACACAATTCTTATCCCATAAAGTCTAAAAAACATAAATTTTCACTATTATTAAAATTCACTCAACCACACAGAAAAAATACATATATGATCATGTATAAAAACAACTACATATTGTAAAACAGATAAAAACTATTTAATATTACAAATTGGAAGCCCTTTCCTTTAAATAAGGCTTGATTGGAAATATGGTCATTTAAACCTGGTGGGGTAGTTGCATTAAGCTTGAACTGCCAGTATGTTTCCCTGCAACACTTCCAATTCTCCCAATCTCCCACCCCCCAGGGTCCATTAACACTTGTTCTATAATTCCAAAGGAAAAACCTGTATGCGTTGGCTGTGCTAAAATATGTCTATACAAAGCATTGTTCTTTTTTATGTTCTATGTATGCTCATATGTTTCCCTGGTGCCCTTTTTGATTTACCCACATAAAAACTGGGACATTCTTTACATATAGCCAGATATACTATACCTTTGGTGTATAATAAATTTTAAAAAAGGTAATTGTAACACCAAAGGTATAGAACAATGTTTTGTATAGACATCTTTTAGCACAACCAGCACATACTGTTTTTTTTTCCCTTTGGAATTATAGAACAAGTGTTAATGGACCCGGGGGTAGGAGAATTGGTTGTGTTGTAGGGAAACATACTGGCAGTTTAAGCTTAATCCAACTACCCCACCAGGTTTAAATGACCATATTTCCATCAAACCTTATTTAAAGGAAAGGGCTTCCAAATTGTAATATTAAATAGTTTTTGTCTATTTGACAATATGTAGTTGTTTTTAGACATGATCATATATGTATTTTTTTTCTGTGGGATTGATTGAATTTTAATAACAGTGAAAATGTGTGTTTTCTAGACTTTATGGGATAAGAATTGTGTTTTTGGGTGAATTAACAATGTATTAATGGTTGCCTAGCGACTAACCTCATGGAATTTTGGCACCTTTTTTGGGATTGCCAGGATATTTAAATTAATGAAAGGTGTGTGTTTTGTAATCACTTTGAAAAAGTCCTGCATTGTGGCAGGATGAAAGCGCTTGTGTACGTAATTCATCATTAAAATCTTTTCTGAGCAGTCTGATTTAGTGTGCCGAAACCGCAGTTTCTTACTATTTTTTGTTTTATATTTGCGTCTGTTTTTAATGGTGTTATCCAAAAAAATGAAAATCATTTTTTGATTGATTTTCATGCGTTCTTATCCAGAATGCATTCCCAGCAGTGAGCACTCAGTGTCTGGCAGTTTTGACAACCTTTGTTTGTACATAATCACTAAAGGTAACAGTTGTGCTTGTAATGCACAATCAGTTCTGTTGACTGAGTAATACTAGGTTTTATACAGAAAAGACCGAAGACTAATGCTTTTTAGCTGTTCATTAGCCACACGATAGCAATTTCTTTTATCCATTTTTATGAAGAAAAAACAAGCAATTACTGTTGAAAAGCACAATTACAGTATGTTTTTTCCCCATTTTAAACATTGCAGTATTTCGTGCTGAAACTGAATTAAACCTTCATTTGTTTCTTGACAGTACTGAAGGCCAGCTGCTAATGTCTGTTTCTATGTGGTTAGAACATCCGGTTTTGTATCCTGGCAAAAGGCAGTTTCACGCTCTCTCATGATGCACACATACACACACACACACACACACACACACACACACATCAGCATTGTAATAAATCATTTGAAATGCAGTACAACATTGTTTTTGCCAGTATAATTTCTTCACAGCTGTACATTTTCTCATTTTGTTTCACACTCAGCCAGTTCTACTGCATTCCACCTTTGGTGCAGGACAGCATTCAACACTGACAGAGATACACTTTCTTATAACAATACAACAACTAGACTGTTTTGCAATATCAAACCATATACCAGCCCTACAACTACTCCATACTTTGTGGATGAAATGAAACTCTGTAGAACATGGCCTGTTTTTTCTGACACACAGTTCCTGCTCATAATAGTATGCACTTTAGAGTATAATTATATTGACAAATCACAGGCCACAGCACTTTCTGGTTGCTCTTTCATCCTATAAAAAACATATTTACATTCCTCTAAACAGCAAGGTATCCTGAGTATTTTGAACATTTCCTTAGGTAGTATCAGCAATGTTTGCACTAATAACAAAGGCAATACAGAGCACCAGAATGCTTTTTGCTAAGTACACATCATGAAGATACTCAAACTGCTAAAGGAAAATCACTGAAGGGTGACATTTAGTCTAAATAGGTCTTTTACTAAGAATGAGATGAACTGGGCAAGGGATGCTAATCTCATGAATGGGCAGCACACAGTTTCTAAACATGGAAGACAAAGGGGTTTGGACATAGTGCAGCAAAGTAATAGTTAAAACAGCAGGTGATCTACTAAAGTATAGCTTCCTGAGTCGAGCCCCATTTGTTGTGTTACTGAAGTGTAAGAACTGTAACCGAATGATTTTTTGAAACAGCGGAGTAAGGTAACGCATCGTTCTGTGGAAGGAGCTTCACACGCACACACACACACACACACACACACACACACACACACACACACACACACACACACACACACACACACACACACACACACACGTGTATATGTGTGCCTAAATATATATACATACATAAATATAAGTCAATAAAAATCAGTTTTACCCAGAATTCAATGGCTCTGGCTGGTACAAGCTCTTCACCTGTGGAGGACAGGGAATCAAGTTAATAATATTCAGTCAGTGAGTGTGCTTAGCCTTTGTTTTTAGGAGATTTTGATTAATTGGATGGGCTGTCTTGTCTTCCATGTCTTGTCTTGTGTAAACTGGTCTCCAATGGTTGAGCCAATTGAAGAGTGCCCTTCTGTTAGTTCATAGGTTCATAAGTATTTACTAGGCTAATGACCACAAAGGCCTTTTTAAGCCTAGTCATGCATCCCAAATCTCTGACAAGTTCTGATACCCTTGATAAGTATAAGCAGGGGTCTGGCAGATGAACCATTTACAAGCTGCCTGAGTCTAAGACGTTGATGAGAATGCTTTTATCCTGATGGGCACTGCACCTCCTAATTTTTGCCATGATTTTCTTCCTTCTGATATACAGCTGTCTGATGTGATTCCACTAGGGTGGCTTGTTTTTTGTTAGTTCTGTACTTCTTCCTGACAGGTACAGTTGCCTCTATGCAGCTGTTAACATGCTTGTATAGGGTTTTTCTCCGTAGGCAGTAGAGATCCCAGGGTTTATGGGGGCTTGAAATTTTGCCAAGTTTTCACTTAATAGTAGGAAGTTAGCCTTAGAGTAGTTCCTGAATATTCTAGTGTTAGCTGCGGTTCCAGATTTTATTTTTACTTTAAAGAAGACTATTCTGAGGTCTGATCTTACACTAGGGGGTGAGCAGCACAGCTTGGACCCCAGTTACCCTGTACTCCATCTCTCACAGCTTGTACACCAGTTACCCAACACTCCTTTTACCATAGCTTGTACACCAGTTACCTTATACTCAATCTCCCACAGCTTGTATGCCAGTTGCCTTATAATCCATCTCCCACAGCTTGTATGCCAGTTACTCTCTACTTCATCTCCCACAGCTTGTATGCCAGTTACCCCGTACACCATCTCCCATAGCCTGCACGCCAGCTAAACTGTACCCCATCTCCCACAGCTTGTACGCCAGTTACCCTATTCTCCATCTCCCACAGCTTGTACGTCAGTTACCCAATACTCCATCTCCCACAGCTTGTACGCCAGTTACTCTATACTCCATCTCCAACAGCTTTTATGCCAGTTACCCTATACTCTATTGCCCACAGCTTGTATGCCAGTTACTGTATACCCTATCTCCCACAGCTTTTACAAAGGTTACCCTATACTCCATCTCCCACAGCTTGTATGGCAGTTACCCTATATTCCATCTCTCACAGTTTGTATGCCAGTTACACTATACTCTGTCTCCCACAGCTTGTACATCAGTTACCTATACTCCATCTCCCACAGCTAGTACGCCAGTTTCTCCCAGACGGCTACCCCAATTCTGTGTCAGAGAAATCTATACAAAAGTTATTGAAGAGTTATTAAATAAACTGGATAGCAAATTCAACCCAATTCCAAATGGCTTACTTTCTTACATTCTAGAAAATGCATGCCAAGTAACTCTCAAAACCTCTAGCATGTATTTTCAACCTCCTCATCTTTATATGAAACATTCTTCCCCAGTTCAGCCACTACCTCCTTATACCAGTTCTTAAGACTTCTAACTCATCTTCACCACAGGATATTTACCCCATAATAGTTGTCTGTCCTGCCACTATAGCTTTTGAAAAACTAATCTACAAACATTTGTATAACCACCTAACCAAATATGGTCTATTTTCAGACTGCCAATATGGATTACGGATTTACAGGTGGACACAACACATTTACAGCTATTTACAAGGTAACTGGTAAAATTTACACCTCTGTGGAGAAAAGTTGGCTGACAATGGGCACTTTTATAGATCTCTGCAGGACCTTTGAAAATATTGACTATACAATGTTACTAAACTAAATACAATAGGCTTTGGTGCCAGCACCTAATTGCTTCAAAAACTGCATATCAACAAAAACCTTCCTGGTGCAGTCATGTAACCTGTCTACAGACATTGGCAGTTTAATTGCTGGAATCCCTTAAGGCTCCAGCTTAGGTGTCATTCTGTTCTCATATTTATCAATGACATTACTGATGTTATTCCTGTAAAAAAACATATGAACCAGAATGGCTTCAGTGGTGAAAAAACAATCCACTAGGCGCATAGTATGTAACAAAGCAATTTATTAACAACACACAGAGGAAAAAATAAAATAAATAAATAAATAAATGAATAATATTAATCCAAATCAAGAACATAGCATGCCCAACAACTGAAAAACTTTTATGCCATCATTAATTAAGTTTAAAAATAAAAGCACCAATCATTTTCTGTTTTCACTAATTGAATCCTTTTTTACAAGTGCAGATAACCTAACACAAGTATATTAGTTATATACTTTTTAATATATACTTTTACTTTCTAATTTCATCACAACTGATTGTAATGCACAAATGGTATACACACACACATTTTTTTACTTTTTGTGTTGGTTTGACTCATAGTAAAACTGCATATTTTATTGCACATTTCATTGTGTTATACCTTTAACTATCACATCCTACACCAAAGGATTCAATTAGTGAAAACAGAAAATGATTGGTGCTTTTGTTTTGAAACTTAATTAATGATGGTATAAAAGTTTTACAGTTGTTGGGCATGCTCTGTTCTTGAAAAAAGTCTCCTACACAGGAGACGAAAGTACTTGGGTTTGACTCATTTGGATTAATATTATTTGTTTATTTATTTTATTTTTTTCCTCTGTGTGTTGTTAATAAATTGCTTTGTTGCATATTATATGCCTAGTGGATCGTTGTTTTCACCACTGAAGCCATTCTGGTTCATCTGTTTTGTGGCTTTTTGTCTGTAAAAAAACATATTGTATGTTGATTACAGCATACTTCACCAAAGCTGTCCCTTTTTTATATCAGTGCAGACATCTATTTTCCCTTTCCTGGGCCATAAACATGTTAATTATTTTATAGTCTGAAGATGAATAAACCTGATAACCAATGAAAGCAACTTCTCTACTTAGCTGAGCTTTGCAAGCCAGGAAATATAACACTTTGACTGACTATGGGAAGGAAGAAAGAACCTGAAACTCACAAAATATCACTTTTAAAAAAAGACTACATTATCACAGTTATTTTCTGTATCCTTTTACAATAATTATTTACAGATGGTGTACTACACATGTAGGAAACATATGCAAAATTCACTGTAAAAAGTTATGGATAGTTTCACTGAGTATTGTTGGGCTTCGCAGCATTTCTCATTACTTTCATTATCAGTGACTGGAACCATGAGCTGGCAACACACAGAAGGGTATTGCAACCTCATCAGCTTTGCTGTCATTGTGCATTATGGACAAGAAGTGGTTTTCCAAGAAAGAAAATATGATCTCATCAGCACCTCTGCCTCTTTTTCTTTCTCTCCACTCTTTAGCCTTGTGATGTTTAATTTAATTTAAATGATAAGAAGCATTAAGTATAAAGTAATTGATTTTATTAATTTAAGGGTGAGAAATGATTAAGTGTTTAGAAATGTATAAAAAGGATGTCTGTATTTCATAAAAGATAATTGTCCACTCATGAAGGCATCTGCTGAAGCACTGGGGAGGTTTTGGCTCTTGCTTCCTTGTTTTATGTTTTGTGTAATCAAAATTCTATTCTAACAGCGCAGTTAAATTACAAATAGGAAATTTACATTTTGGGAAAATGTACTTTAGAAATGTGCTGATTCTCAGAATAACTCAAAATATCCAGCAAGCACTAACAAAAAACATAACTTTGTGCTAGAAACCCTGATTTCCTGACTGACAGGAACATTTCCTGACAGGGAGCAACCAAAATAATATGTGTCTGTCCACTGAACTGCTACCAAGCCAATTAAAACATGTTCACATGGTTGTTGTTGCTGTTTAGTCATTTAGGGGTATCCGTCTCTTTGTGACCCCAAGGACTTTATCACCCCAGACCTATCTACCAAGAACTTCATTAAGTTCTTATAAATTCATATTCATTACTTTAGCAATGTTATCTACCTTAGCCTCTGCTGTTCCTTCTTCTTTTATTATCCTTAACCTACATTTGTATTATCAGTTTAGTCTGTATAGAAGATGTAGCCATTGTTTCAGGTAGTCAGACATAAAACTATTTAATAAATAGGGTTCCAGTTTGGACCCCATGGTACTTATTGAAAAAAGAAAAAAAATAATATAAATTTAAGAAGTTGTAAATTAAGATTTCAACATTCCATATATTTTCCCTCTTGCAGCTGATTATCAGCTGCCCCCGGCTCCTCTCCTCATTCACCAGGTCTACTGGACCCACCTTAATTTCCCCAGAGCTCAACCTGACCCTAGCCCAAGGCTGGTGAGGAAATCAAGTTTGCTGATGAAGTGTCATGCTGCATTTTGGGAAGTGTACCTTAGTTCCCATTCCCTTGTGTACACCTTTGCAGCTCTGTGAATGCTGCCCTTGGGAAGTGCATGCCTGGCTTGCCACTCATGCAGCATAGAGCTGGACAAGCCTGTATGCTGCATATTGCACTGAGTCTCTAGGCAGGCTGCCTCCCCCTCCCCCGATGGGTGAGTTACCATTGGTTACTCACTCCCATTCTCCCCCTGTGACCCCTCCAGCATTCATGCCACTAAGTGAACATGGTTATTTGGGGTGCAGTAAGGGCTTTATCCTCCTCCACCATCGGGCTGCCTAACATCCCAAATTTTATTGTACCATTCATTTAAAGTATCATCTCAAAATAAATACTTTTCATCATACATCTCAGTCAGCAGTTATTTTATTTCCTGCACTATTTTATATTCAATAAATAAATATTTTTAAGATATCTCAAAATAAATACTTTTAATTACACATCTCAGTCAGCAGTTATTTTATTTCCTGCACTATTTTATATTTAATAAATAAATATTTTTAAGATCCCTTAAAGAAAGTCTTACATCTAATTCCTTATTATGCAGCACATGTGAACATCACATTTACCTTTCTACTTTTCCCAGACAGAATTTCCATTTACAAAACAATGAAAAACAAAAGTCCAAAATAACAAAACATGATACCAGTGAATTCAAAAAATCCAGATAAATTTATTAAAATGACACTCTCTAGCGCCTCTATCAATATACCTTTTACAGAGTTTCAATAAAGCACACATATACACAGAAAACAAAGCATCAATTACTAATTAAATAATAATTCAATTAAACTGTATTTACAATTTATAATTATGGTCAGTATTTAATCCCTTAGGGACTAATGTTCCATATTTAAGTATAAAACCTACTTTTTTATAAAGTAATCAATTTTTCAAAGGCATACCCAAATGAATTTTAACTTTTTCTAAAATACTGCCTCTTAAACAGCTACCATCACCATGATGGCACAAATCAAAGTGTGCTGCCAGGGGATTCTCAACTTTGTTATTTTTTAATGTCTCTCAAATGTTCTTGTAACCTAAACCTAAACGTTCTCTTTGTTTCCCCCACATAAAACAAATTGCAATCACATTTTAAAATCTATATAACACAGTCTGTATTGCAACTATATGTTTCTTTAGGACTAAATGCAATATGATTAATACAAGAAAAGGCTTGTACCATATACATACAAACAAAACAATGTCCACAAGGTATTAGCCCTAAATTAGAGGGCTGTATTAGCTGTGGCTGCATTGGTAATGCAAAGTGATTATGTGCCAGCATGTCCTTTATGCGTCTGCCTCTTTTAAAGGACACAGTAGGTCTAATTGGCAGAAGTTTACAAAGATCTTTATCCTGTAATTAAAAATTCCATTAATACATAACAATATCTACCACTCTATTAACAAATACATTATGTTGCCACAAAAAGCATTTTACGAGTTATATTGCTCACATTTCTGTTAGAGCTAAAAAATAACCTAGTATTTTGTCTTTTAGAGTGTATACCAGTACTACAGTGTCCTGAAAACAATCGCTCTGATGTTGTTAATCATCATTCATTCCTTACTGATGGGTATCGGTTCCATCCTCAGAACTGAGTCATCCGTTATACCAAGCTCACGCCAACCAAAACCTCTTGAGCTAAGCGTACCCATAGTGCCCCTCTCTCAATCACTTCGGCTCTCATTTGCCATGTATACTTTAGGACGTGTTAAGCCAGCTCTCAAGCTAAGTCCTTTCAAACTTTATATTTCAAAGTTTTTTCTTGTGAGTCTTTGTTGTTAAATTTTTTCCTGTGTTAGTCATCTACCTCTCGCTTACCCTTTCAGACTTCTTCTAATCTTTCCTACCAAATATTGTGGTATTTTTTTGGGTACCATTGTTGGTACAGGCCTTCCCTTTACCTCTGAGGTAATTCCTGATACCATTGTTGGTATCTCCACTCTCCTTTTCCCCCTTCCTGCAACTACTGCCCTTTCATCTTGTTGTGTAAAAAAAAAAAAAAACTTTCCTCTAGTGTGTATTGCTGTTTAGTTGGATATTACGTTTAGTGTTGTTACTGATAAGGGATGGGATGGCTGATAAAAAAGGAGCTACAGGTTTTAAGCAGTGTGATAAATGCCATAGGAAAATGCCAAACTCAGACAGTCATATTTCTTGTGTTTATTGTCTTCGGGTCCCACACTTGAAGGGTGTAGCGCCATGTGACATTTATACAGGGTTTATTGCCCGGATGTTAACTGAAAGGAAAGGTAAATTGATTTTAAAGGGACTTTTAAAAACATCTTTCTCTGGGATAGAGGGTTCACCAGGGTTCTACAGTTAGTAAGGAGAAACAAGAAAACGCTCTAGCCAAGCATATTACTATGTACAAGGACCATTTTTTCAAATTCATTGTGATAGATCAGATACCTGAAAACAAGAGAGGGGCTCCCTTACATTTACTATTAGAAGGGTTAGAATTAAGATGGCAGATCAGACTTAATGCTTATGCATTACCTGGTTTGAATGAAGGCTGTTCCATCAGCAGTTTGCTAAAACTGAGAAGTCTGTTGAGATAGGGCATGTCTCCAATGTTTTGTGAAGTTTAACATTACTCTTCTTTTCCTTTTACATTACAAGTTTTAACTATATGGTTGATTGAGAAGTTAGAACACTTAGGCTCCTTGTTGTTTTATCTACATTTATTATTTTTTATGTTTATATAAACATACATCTTTATATATATATATATTTTTTATTTATATATACACTTATCATTTAAATATATTTAATAATAATTACTTTTGAATATACTGGTAGAGTTTAACTTAAACTGTGTTTATTTTAATATCATTTACTTAATTGATAAGAATAGGTTAGCTTAGTGGGGTTTTAGCTTTATCTTTTCTTGTCACTTCTTAAGTTATGCTTTTAAATTTTAACTGCAACTAATTGATTGATTGATTTAATTGATTGTTAAACGAGGTGTTTGACTACTATATAGGTATTGTGTTACATTCTGTATATTGTCTGAAGAAGTCTGCGTATGCAGCAGACGAAAAGCGCTTTACTTGTATTAAACTCAGTGTTGTCCTGTGGCTTGTTTATTGTTTTTTTTGCGAACACTAGCCTTACTGCTTTGGATCCTTTGTTTATTTCTTGGTTTGTGGTTCCTACAACGACAGTAGTTTATGGCGTCTGAATCCGTTAGTAGTGAGGGCTTTTCGCCTAATACTACACCTGTGCTTCTCAGGAGCTGTAATAGTGCTATTCCTGCAGCACCAGCTGCTATTACCATGGCTGAACAGGACTGTTTGTTTGACTCTCTTTTTAAAAGAATGGACTCACTTTGTGCGAGGTTAGATAAGTTGGATTCCCAACAACAGGACATGAAAAATCTGATTCTACCTTTGTCTGGCAATTCGAGAATTATTGTAGCTAACCCCACGACAGCTGATCTTACACCAGCGTGTGACGTGAATGTATTACCAGTTCAGCGGAACGCGCACAAGACTAATGAAAGGAGTGTTTTGTATCCTTTGGTCAGCAACGCTGACACAGATTTGGAGCCAGTAGGGAACAGTATTCCTACCCTTAATGACCAGGGCAAAACAATAGTTACCCATACAGTGGAAGACCAGGTGGTGTTATTCAGTGGAATTCGGTTGTTTTACAACAAACGGGACTCCCCAACGACCAAACTGAATGGGATTCCTTTAATGGGTTACCAGTACTCGTGAATTGGCTTTCGGAGGGCTTTGCACTTTCGAGGCATGGAAACTCTGATAACTGTGGGCGGAAGTCGAATCAAGTAGGATGTCAAGAAGTAAATAGTTCTATGGATATTTCATCTAAACTTAAACTGTTCGACAAACTGCTTGTTAAACTTAAAAAACTGCAATTAGAAATATCTTATTTTAAGGAATGTCTTGAGTGCAAAGTTATGCCTAAGGGATTAAGGCACTATCAATACCCGACGGGTTTGGTCCCAAACTCTGAATTCCATAAGGAACTAATAATGTTATTCGACCGACAAGGCTTTGATTTGTTGACATTGATGATCAAACATTATACTATTTGGGTTGACCAGTTAATCACTGAAATAACTGAGTTAGATACTACTATTAAATTACATGATGAATTTAATAGGTATAAATTCGAATATAGTCGATGCTTTAGTAGCATTGATCAATATCTGAGTAAATTAAAATTGAATAAAATCAAAAAGCTGGGCCGGGACTGTAAAGCTTATGAACAAGGGGTAGCTTACCCCCTTCCTGCTTCATCACAAATTTGGCAATATCCTTATACTAATACAAGTGAATGTACTGTTGATAATGATGGGGCTCATACTAGCAATCTTGTTAATGACATACCTACTACTAGTATAAGAGTCTTGGATTCCTTTGTAGTAGACCCCCAAACAGAACCTGCAGTAAGAAGAAGTGAGAGGTTGCAGAATCGGAAGCAACAGTCCAACAAAGGGGCTTTACCCAATTACACTGGTCAACAGCAGGTTTTTCACAATGTCAATCAATTGGGGGCTATTCCCAAGCTACGGAACAATTATCATCATCAGAACAAGGTGAATTTTCAAAGATCCAACCAACAGAGACTTTAAAAGTCACTTCTGTCAGCATTTCCAGCTCTCCCTTAGAGAACATTAATGATGGGAGTATTGTTGTTGATAATGCTGACATTGATTATATTGATCATTTATGTACTGGAAATATCACTGTCCCTATTGTAGATATGTATAATGTGGCTAGGAATACCGACTTTCATTTAGATTCTTTTAGTGGAGTGGTGAAACCAATCATTACAACCAACCAAATTGATGATTTTAATATTTATAATTTCTCTACTGTTCCGATTCCAGGAGATTTGGCGGAT
This sequence comes from Protopterus annectens, assembly GCF_019279795.1. Taxonomy (NCBI): domain Eukaryota; kingdom Metazoa; phylum Chordata; order Ceratodontiformes; family Protopteridae; genus Protopterus; species Protopterus annectens. The sequence continues at coordinate 116,148,240 of NC_056750.1, read as the reverse complement.
TTTCTTTCCAAAGGTCAAACATATGTACCCCAGCATAAATTTGATTTAGTAGGGACTATTTTGGACATCAAACTGTATACTCGTAAGCTCAATTTCAATTTGATGTTTGGTTGTACCTCTAATAACAATTCTACTAATAATTTAACTAGGGTACCTAGTACTTTTAACCCTCCACTGCACCCTATAATTCAGTCTTTTGAAAATATGTGCGAACTAGACTTAAGACAGAAGTACATTCCTTTGTTCAGTAGTGGAAATGCTAATTCCTGTAGGGAAGAACTAGAACTACTTGATTTTGTTAAGGCACACAGTTTACGTATTTGTAAACCAGACAAAGGAGGGGGAGTAGTTGTGTTTGACAAGGTCGATTATTTTGACCGAATGCTTGATTTACTAAATAATGATTCTTACACTTTGAGTTCTAGATCTGAATTAAACAAGGCTTACTTTAACATTAAAAATAGCCTAGAAGAAATGTTTATTGAAGGTCGATTAGAACAGGAGCAGTACAACTACTTAACTATGCTATACCCCAGGATTCCTTACCTTTTTGGGATCCCAAAAATACATAAGGATCTTTCTAATCCACCTATGCGTCCACTGGTTGATGGACGCGGATCCCCTACATATTCATGTGCTAAATTAGTAGATTCTATTTTACAGAAATATTTGAAGCAAGAAGAACAAATATGCAAAGATTCATGGTCATTTTTGGCAAAAATAGGTGAACTGACATTTGATAAAAAATTTAATTTTTTGACCATCGATGTCAAAGATTTATATACCTGCATTCCCTTAGAACTAGCTATTGAATGGGTAGGGCTTACCCTTAAGAAAAGATCTGCACCTGCAGTCGAAATATCATTAGTCATGGAATTATTAGAGTTGATTTTATTTAACAACTACTTTATGTTGGGTGAGAACTTCTACTTACAAAAAATCGGGGTGGCCATGGGTTCGCCCTGTGGGGCCAGTTTGGCCAATATGGTTATGTCTTATTGGGAAAGAGAGCATGTATTTAACAATAATGAACTTATGCAGAAGATCAGATATTACACACGTTACTTGGATGACATCTTTATTTTGTTGGAGGGAGATGAATCTGATAGTAACCTGATTTTAGATTCCTTTAACTCTTCTACAGACTTCCTGTCCTTTACCTCTAATTTTAGTAAGAGTGCTATAGCCTACTTGGACATTTGGTTGGTTAAAAATGTTAAGTTGAACAAATATGTAGCCAGCATTTATAGAAAGCCAACGCACTCTAACTCTTTCCTGCACTATAGCAGCTGCCATCCGAGCTACCAGAAAAGGTCAGTAGTTAAGGGGCAGTTAGTCAGGGCAGCCCGTATGTTGAGTATAGATGAAGATTTCTACAATGAGTGTAAATTACTAGTTGATATGTTTTTGCATAGAGGGTATCCCCAAACTCTACTTGATAGTTTAGTGAGAGAGATGACTAACAAGAGACAGAATGGTATGTACCAGCCTATACTTAGGATTAATCAAAATGAAGAGTTTATTAATCTCGACACCCCTGATGTAGTTAGATCTGGACAAACTTCTATGCCCAATATTAATGTTAGACTAATTTTAACCTATAGTGTGAACAGTTATCATATCCTTGACATTATCAAAAAGAATTGGGACATTTTTAAAGTAACCATGTAGTGTTTGGTAAAGTAAGTAGTAGACCAGAGCTAACATTTAGGAGAGGTAAAAATTTGAAATCCTTATTAGAACAACCTAACGGTAATCCCACACGAACACCTGGTATGTACAAGTGCCAAAATTGCAATCAGTGTAAACACATTCATGAATCTAATCGATTCACAGTGAATAATCAAAGATTTGAATTACGTTGTAGATCTACTTGTAACACCCGGATGGTTGTGTATTTGGCTCAGTGTCAAACATGTACAGGGTTTTATGTGGGTAAGACCGAGCGTAGATTGCGTGAGCGAGTTTATGAACATCAATACGCTATCAGTAAGGAGAAACAAGAAAACGCTCTAGCCAAGCATATTACTATGTACAAGGACCATTTTTTCAAATTCATTGTGATAGATCAGATACCTGAAAACAAGAGAGGGGCTCCCTTACATTTACTATTAGAAGGGTTAGAATTAAGATGGCAGATCAGACTTAATGCTTATGCATTACCTGGTTTGAATGAAGGCTGTTCCATCAGCAGTTTGCTAAAACTGAGAAGTCTGTTGAGATAGGGCATGTCTCCAATGTTTTGTGAAGTTTAACATTACTCTTCTTTTCCTTTTACATTACAAGTTTTAACTATATGGTTAATTGGGAAGTTAGAACACTTAGGCTCCTTGTTGTTTTATCTACATTTATTATTTTTTATGTTTATATAAACATACATCTTTATATATATATATATATATATATATATATATATATATATATATATTTTATTTATTTATATATATATACTTATCATTTAAATATATTTAATAATAATTACTTTTGAATATACTGGTAGAGTTTAACTTAAACTGTGTTTATTTTAATATCATTTACTTAATTGATAAGAATAGGTTAGCTTAGTGGGGTTTTAGCTTTATCTTTTCTTGTCACTTCTTAAGTTATGCTTTTAAATTTTAACTGCAACTAATTGATTGATTGATTTAATTGATTGTTAAACGAGGTGTTTGACTACTATATAGGTATTGTGTTACATTCTGTATATTGTCTGAAGAAGTCTGCGTATGCAGCAGACGAAAAGCGCTTTACTTGTATTAAACTCAGTGTTGTCCTGTGGCTTGTTTATTGTTTTTTTTGCGAACACTAGCCTTACTGCTTTGGATCCTTTGTTTATTTCTTGGTTTGTGGTTCCTACAACGACAGTAGTTTATGGCGTCTGGATCCGTTAGTAGTGAGGGCTTTTCGCCTAATACTACACCTGTGCTTCTCAGGAGCTGTAATAGTGCTGTTCCTGCAGCACCAGCTGCTATTACCATGGCTGAACAGGACTGTTTGTTTGACTCTCTTTTTAAAAGAATGGACTCGCTTTGTGCAAGGTTAGATAAGTTGGATTCCCAACAACAGGACATGAAAAATCTGATTCTACCTTTGTCTGGCAATTTGAGAATTATTGTAGCTAACCCCACGACAGCTGATCTTACACCAGTGTGTGACGTGAATGTATTACCAGTTCAGCGGAACGCGCACAAGACTAATGAAAGGAGTGTTTTGTATCCTTTGGTCAGCAACGCTGACACAGATTTGGAGCCAGTAGGGAACAGTATTCCTACCCTTAATGACCAGGGCGAAACAATAGTTACCCATACAGTGGAAGACCAGGTGGTGTTATTCAGCGGAATTCGGTTGTTTTACAACAAACGGGACCCCCCCAACGACCAAACTGAACGGGATTCCTTTAATGGGTTACCAGTACTCGTGAATTGGCTTTCGGAGGGCTTTGCACTTTCGAGGCATGGAAACTCTGATAACTGTGGGCGGAAGTCGAATCAAGTAGGATGTCAAGAGGTAAATAGTTCTATGGATATTTCATCTAAACTTAAACTGTTCGACAAACTGCTTGTTAAACTTAAAAAACTGCAATTAGAAATATCTTATTTTAAGGAATGTCTTGAGTGCAAAGTTATACCTAAGGGATTAAGGCACTATCAATACCCGACGGGTTTGGTCCCGAACTCTGAATTCCATAAGGAACTAATAATGTTATTCGACCGACAAGGCTTTGATTTGTTGACATTGATGATCAAACATTATACTATTTGGGTTGACCAGTTAATCACTGAAATAACTGAGTTAGATACTACTATTAAATTACATGATGAATTTAATAGGTATAAATTCGAATATAGTCGATGCTTTAGTAGCATTGATCAATATCTGAGTAAATTAAAATTGAATAAAGTCAAAAAGCTGGGCGGGACTGTAAAGCTTATGAACAAGGGGTAGCTTACCCCCTTCCTGCTTCATCACAAATTTGGCAATATCCTTATACTAATACAAGTGAATGTACTGTTGATAATGATGGGGCTCATACTAGCAATCTTGTTAATGACATACCTACTACTAGTATAAGAGGCTTGGATTCCTTTGTAGTAGACCCCCAAACAGAACCTGCAGTAAGAAGAAGTGAGAGGTTGCAGAATCGAAAGCAACAGTCCAACAAAGGGGCTTTACCCAATTACACTGGTCAACAGCAGGTTTTTCACAATGTCAATCAATTGGGGCTATTCCCAAGCTACGGAACAATTATCATCATCAGAACAAGGTGAATTTTCAAAGATCCAACCAACAGAGACTTTAAAAGTCACTTCTGTCAGCATTTCCAGCTCTCCCTTAGAGAACATTAATGATGGGAGTATTGTTGTTGATAATGCTGACATTGATTATATTGATCATTTATGTACTGGAAATTTCACTGTCCCTGTTGTAGATATGTATAATGTGGCTAGGAATACCGACTTTCATTTAGATTCTTTTAGTGGAGTGGTGAAACCAATCATTACAACCAACCAAATTGATGATTTTAATATTTATAATTTCTCTACTGTTCCGATTCCAGGAGATTTGGCGGATTTTCTTTCCAAAGGTCAAACATATGTACCCCAGCATAAATTTGATTTAGTAGGGACTATTTTGGACATCAAACTGTATACTCGTAAGCTCAATTTCAATTTGATGTTTGGTTGTACCTCTAATAACAATTCTACTAATAATTTAACTAGGGTACCTAGTACTTTTAACCCTCCACTGCACCCTATAATTCAGTCTTTTGAAAATATGTGCGAACTAGACTTAAGACAGAAGTACATTCCTTTGTTCAGTAGTGGAAATGCTAATTCCTGTAGGGAAGAACTAGAACTACTTGATTTTGTTAAGGCACACAGTTTACGTATTTGTAAACCAGAGAAAGGAGGGGGAGTAGTTGTGTTTGACAAGGTTGATTATTTCGACCGAATGCTTGATTTACTAAATAATGATTCTTACACTTTCTGAGTTCTAGATCTGAATTAAACAAGGCTTACTTTAACATCAAAAATAGCCTAGAAGAAATGTTTATTGAAGGTCGATTAGAACAGGAGCAGTACAACTGCTTAACTACGCTATACCCCAGGATTCCTTACCTTTTTGGGATCCCAAAAATACATAAGGATCTTTCTAATCCACCTATGCGTCCACTGGTTGATGGACGCGGATCCCCTACGTATTCATGTGCTAAATTAGTAGATTGTATTTTACAGAAATATTTGAAGCAAGAAGAACAAATATGCAAAGATTCATGGTCATTTTTGGCAAAAATAGGTGAACTGACATTTGATAAAAAATGTAATTTTTTGACCATCGATGTCAAAGATTTATATACCTGCATTCCCTTAGAACTAGCTATTGAATGGGTAGGGTTTACCCTTAAGAAAAGATGTGCACCTGCAGTCGAAATATCATCAGTCATGGAATTATTAGAGTTGATTTTATTTAACAACTACTTTATGTTGGGTGAGAACTTCTACTTACAAAAATCGGGTGGCCATGGGTTCCCTGTGGGGCCAGTTTGGCCAATATGGTTATGTCTTATTGGGAAAGAGAGCATGTATTTAACAATAATGAACTTATGCAGAAGATCAGGTATTACACATGTTACTTGGATGACATCTTTATTTTGTTGGAGGGAGATGAATCTGATAGTAACCTGATTTTAGATTCCTTTAACTCTTCTACAGACTTCCTGTCCTTTACCTCTAATTTTAGTAAGAGTGCTATAGCCTACTTGGACATTTGGTTGGTTAAAAATGTTAAGTTGAACAAATATGTAGCCAGCATTTATAGAAAGCCAACGCACTCTAACTCTTTCCTGCACTATAGCAGCTGCCATCCGAGCTACCAGAAAAGGTCAGTAGTTAAGGGGCAGTTAGTCAGGGCAGCCCGTATGGTGAGTATAGATGAAGATTTCTACAATGAGTGTAAATTACTAGTTGATATGTTTTTGCATAGAGGGTATCCCCAAACTCTACTTGATAGTTTAGTGAGAGAGGTGACTAACAAGAGACAGAATGGTATGTACCAGCCTATACTTAGGATTAATTAAAATGAAGAGTTTATTAATCTCGACACCCCTGATGTAGTTAGATCTGGACAAACTTCTATGCCCAATATTAATGTTAGACTAATTTTAACCTATAGTGTGAACAGTTATCATATCCTTGACATTATCAAAAAGAATTGGGACATTTTTAAAAGTAACCATGTAGTGTTTGGTAAAGTAGGTAGTAGACCAGAGCTAACATTTAGGAGAGGTAAAAATTTGAAATCCTTATTAGAACAACCTAACGGTAATCCCACACGAACACCTGGTATGTACAAGTGCCAAAATTGCAATCAGTGTAAACACATTCATGAAGCTAATCGATTCACAGTGAATAATCAAAGATTTGAATTACGTTGTAGATCTACTTGTAACACCCGGATGGTTGTGTATTTGGCTCAGTGTCAAAAATGTACAGGGTTTTATGTGGGTAAGACCGAGCGTAGATTGCGTGAGCGAGTTTATGAACATCAATACGCTATTAGTAAGGAGAAACAAGAAAACGCTCTAGCCAAGCATATTACTATGTACAAGGACCATTTTTTCAAATTCATTGTGATAGATCAGATACCTGAAAACAAGAGAGGGGCTCCCTTACATTTACTATTAGAAGGGTTAGAATTAAGATGGCAGATCAGACTTAATGCTTATGCATTACCTGGTTTGAATGAAGGCTGTTCCATCAGCAGTTTGCTAAAACTGAGAAGTCTGTTGAGATAGGGCACGTCTCCAATGTTTTGTGAAGTTTAACATTACTCTTCTTTTCCTTTTACATTACAAGTTTTAACTATATGGTTAATTGGGAAGTTAGAACACTTAGGCTCCTTGTTGTTTTATCTACATTTATTATTTTTTATGTTTATATAAACATACATCTTTATATATATATATATCTATATATATATATATATATATATATATATATATATATATATATATATATATTTTATTTATTTATATATATACTTATCATTTAAATATATTTAATAATAATTACTTTTGAATATACTGGTAGAGTTTAACTTAAACTGTGTTTATTTTAATATCATTTACTTAATTGATAAGAATAGGTTAGCTTAGTGGGGTTTTAGCTTTATCTTTTCTTGTCACTTCTTAAGTTATGCTTTTAAATTTTAACTGCAACTAATTGATTGATTGATTTAATTGATTGTTAAACGAGGTGTTTGACTACCATATAGGTATTGTGTTACATTCTGTATATTGTCTGAAGAAGTCTGCATGCATGCAGACAAAAGCTTTACTTGTATTAAACTCAGTGTTGTCCTGTGGCTTGTTTATTGTTTTTTTTGCGAACACTAGCCTTACTGCTTTGGATCCTTTGTTTATTTCTTGGTTTGTGGTTCCTACAACGACAGTAGTTTATGGCGTCTGGATCCGTTAGTAGTGAGGGCTTTTCACCTAATTCTACACCTGTGCTTCTCAGGAGCTGTAATAGTGCTGTTCCTGCAGCACCAGCTGCTATTACCATGGCTGAACAGGACTGTTTGTTTGACTCTCTTTTTAAAAGAATGGACTCGCTTTGTGCAAGGTTAGATAAGTTGGATTCCCAACAACAGGACATGAAAAATCTGATTCTACCTTTGTCTGGCAATTTGAGGATTATTGTAGCTAACCCCACGACAGCTGATCTTACACCAGTGTGTGACGTGAATGTATTACCAGTTCAGCGGAACGCGCACAAGACTAATGAAAGGAGTGTTTTGTATCCTTTGGTCAGCAACGCTGACACAGATTTGGAGCCAGTAGGGAACAGTATTCCTACCCTTAATGACCAGGGCGAAACAATAGTTACCCATACAGTGGAAGACCAGGTGGTGTTATTCAGCGGAATTCGGTTGTTTTACAACAAACGGGACCCCCCAACGACCAAACTGAATGGGATTCCTTTAATGGGTTACCAGTACTCGTGAATTGGCTTTCAGAGGGCTTTGCACTTTCGAGGCATGGAAACTCTGATAACTGTGGGCAGAAGTCGAATCAAGTAGGATGTCAAGAGGTAAATAGTTCTATGGATATTTCATCTAAACTTAAACTGTTCGACAAACTGCTTGTTAAACTTAAAAAACTGCAATTAGAAATATCTTATTTTAAGGAATGTCTTGAGTGCAAAGTTATACCTAAGGGATTAAGGCACTATCAATACCCGACGGGTTTGGTCCCGAACTCTGAATTCCATAAGGAACTAATAATGTTATTCGACCGACAAGGCTTTGATTTGTTGACATTGATGATCAAACATTATACTATTTGGGTTGACCAGTTAATCACTGAAATAACTGAGTTAGATACTACTATTAAATTACATGATGAATTTAATAGGTATAAATTCGAATATAGTCGATGCTTTAGTAGCATTGATCAATATCTGAGTAAATTAAAATTGAATAAAGTCAAAAAGCTGGGCCGGGACTGTAAAGCTTATGAACAAGGGGTAGCTTACCCCCTTCCTGCTTCATCACAAATTTGGCAATATCCTTATACTAATACAAGTGAATGTACTGTTGATAATGATGGGGCTCATACTAGCAATCTTGTTAATGACATACCTACTACTAGTATAAGAGGCTTGGATTCCTTTGTAGTAGACCCCCAAACAGAACCTGCAGTAAGAAGAAGTGAGAGGTTGCAGAATCGAAAGCAACAGTCCAACAAAGGGGCTTTACCCAATTACACTGGTCAACAGCAGGTTTTTCACAATGTCAATCAGTTGGGGGCTATTCCCAAGCTACGGAACAATTATCATCATCAGAACAAGGTGAATTTTCAAAGATCCAACCAACAGAGACTTTAAAAGTCACTTCTGTCAGCATTTCCAGCTCTCCCTTAGAGAACATTAATGATGGGAGTATTGTTGTTGATAATGCTGACATTGATTATATTGATCATTTATGTACTGGAAATTTCACTGTCCCTGTTGTAGATATGTATAATGTGGCTAGGAATACCGACTTTCATTTAGATTCTTTTAGTGGAGTGGTGAAACCAATCATTACAACCAACCAAATTGATGATTTTAATATTTATAATTTCTCTACTGTTCCGATTCCAGGAGATTTGGCGGATTTTCTTTCCAAAGGTCAAACATATGTACCCCAGCATAAATTTGATTTAGTAGGGACTATTTTGGACATCACACTGTATACTGTAAGCTCAATTTCAATTTGATGTTTGGTTGTACCTCTAATAACAATTCTACTAATAATTTAACTAGGGTACCTAGTACTTTTAACCCTCCACTGCACCCTATAATTCAGTCTTTTGAAAATATGTGCGAACTAGACTTAAGACAGAAGTACATTCCTTTGTTCAGTAGTGGAAATGCTAATTCCTGTAGGGAAGAACTAGAACTACTTGATTTTGTTAAGGCACACAGTTTACGATTTGTAAACCAGAGAAAGGAGGGGAGTAGTTGTGTTTGACAAGGTTGATTATTTCGACCGAATGCTTGATTTACTAAATAATGATTCTTACACTTTCTGAGTTCTAGATCTGAATTAAACAAGGCTTACTTTAACATCAAAAATAGCCTAGAAGAAATGTTTATTGAAGGTCGATTAGAACAGGAGCAGTACAACTGCTTAACTACGCTATACCCCAGGATTCCTTACCTTTTTGGGATCCCAAAAATACATAAGGATCTTTCTAATCCACCTATGCGTCCACTGGTTGATGGACGCGGATCCCCTACGTATTCATGTGCTAAATTAGTAGATTGTATTTTACAGAAATATTTGAAGCAAGAAGAACAAATATGCAAAGATTCATGGTCATTTTTGGCAAAAATAGGTGAACTGACATTTGATAAAAAATGTAATTTTTTGACCATCGATGTCAAAGATTTATATACCTGCATTCCCTTAGAACTAGCTATTGAATGGGTAGGGTTTACCCTTAAGAAAAGATGTGCACCTGCAGTCGAAATATCATCAGTCATGGAATTATTAGAGTTGATTTTATTTAACAACTACTTTATGTTGGGTGAGAACTTCTACTTACAAAAAATCGGGGTGGCCATGGGTTCGCCTGTAGCCAGTTTGGCCAATATGGTTATGTCTTATTGGGAAAGAGAGCATGTATTTAACAATAATGAACTTATGCAGAAGATCAGGTATTACACATGTTACTTGGATGACATCTTTATTTTGTTGGAGGGAGATGAATCTGATAGTAACCTGATTTTAGATTCCTTTAACTCTTCTACAGACTTCCTGTCCTTTACCTCTAATTTTAGTAAGAGTGCTATAGCCTACTTGGACATTTGGTTGGTTAAAAATGTTAAGTTGAACAAATATGTAGCCAGCATTTATAGAAAGCCAACGACTCTAACTCTTTCCTGCACTATAGCAGCTGCCATCCGAGCTACCAGAAAAGGTCAGTAGTTAAGGGGCAGTTAGTCAGGGCAGCCCGTATGGTGAGTATAGATGAAGATTTCTACAATGAGTGTAAATTACTAGTTGATATGTTTTTGCATAGAGGGTATCCCCAAACTCTACTTGATAGTTTAGTGAGAGAGGTGACTAACAAGAGACAGAATGGTATGTACCAGCCTATACTTAGGATTAATTAAAATGAAGAGTTTATTAATCTCGACACCCCTGATGTAGTTAGATCTGGACAAACTTCTATGCCCAATATTAATGTTAGACTAATTTTAACCTATAGTGTGAACAGTTATCATATCCTTGACATTATCAAAAAGAATTGGGACATTTTTAAAAGTAACCATGTAGTGTTTGGTAAAGTAGGTAGTAGACCAGAGCTAACATTTAGGAGAGGTAAAATTTGAAATCCTTATTAGAACAACCTAACGGTAATCCCACACGAACACCTGGTATGTACAAGTGCCAAAATTGCAATCAGTGTAAACACATTCATGAAGCTAATCGATTCACAGTGAATAATCAAAGATTTGAATTACGTTGTAGATCTACTTGTAACACCCGGATGGTTGTGTATTTGGCTCAGTGTCAAAAATGTACAGGGTTTTATGTGGGTAAGACCGAAATGATTGCGTGAGCGGTTTATGAACATCAATACGCTATTAGTAAGGAGAAACAAGAAACGCTCTAGCCAAGCATATTACTATGTACAAGGACCATTTTTTCAAATTCATTGTGATAGATCAGATACCTGAAAACAAGAGAGGGGCTCCCTTACATTTACTATTAGAAGGGTTAGAATTAAGATGGCAGATCAGACTTAATGCTTATGCATTACCTGGTTTGAATGAAGGCTGTTCCATCAGCAGTTTGCTAAAACTGAGAAGTCTGTTGAGATAGGGCATGTCTCCAATGTTTTGTGAAGTTTAACATTACTCTTCTTTTCCTTTTACATTACAAGTTTTAACTATATGGTTAATTGGGAAGTTAGAACACTTAGGCTCCTTGTTGTTTTATCTACATTTATTATTTTTTATGTTTATATAAACATACATCTTTATATATATATATATCTATATATATATATATATATATATATATATATATTATTTATTTATATATATACTTATCATTTAAATATATTTAATAATAATTACTTTTGAATATACTGGTAGAGTTTAACTTAAACTGTGTTTATTTTAATATCATTTACTTAATTGATAAGAATAGGTTAGCTTAGTGGGGTTTTAGCTTTATCTTTTCTTGTCACTTCTTAAGTTATGCTTTTAAATTTTAACTGCAACTAATTGATTGATTGATTTAATTGATTGTTAAACGAGGTGTTTGACTACTATATAGGTATTGTGTTACATTCTGTATATTGTCTGAAGAAGTCTGCGTATGCAGCAGAGAAAAAGCGCTTACTTGTATTAAACTCAGTGTTGTCCTGTGGCTTGTTTATTGTTTTTTTTGCGAACACTAGCCTTACTGCTTTGGATCCTTTGTTTATTTCTTGGTTTGTGGTTCCTACAACGACAGTAGTTTATGGCGTCTGGATCCGTTAGTAGTGAGGGCTTTTCACCTAATACTACACCTGTGCTTCTCAGGAGCTGTAATAGTGCTGTTCCTGCAGCACCAGCTGCTATTACCATGGCTGAACAGGACTGTTTGTTTGACTCTCTTTTTAAAAGAATGGACTCGCTTTGTGCAAGGTTAGATAAGTTGGATTCCCAACAACAGGACATGAAAAATCTGATTCTACCTTTGTCTGGCAATTTGAGGATTATTGTAGCTAACCCCACGACAGCTGATCTTACACCAGTGTGTGACGTGAATGTATTACCAGTTCAGCGGAACGCGCACAAGACTAATGAAAGGAGTGTTTTGTATCCTTTGGTCAGCAACGCTGACACAGATTTGGAGCCAGTAGGGAACAGTATTCCTACCCTTAATGACCAGGGCGAAACAATAGTTACCCATACAGTGGAAGACCAGGTGGTGTTATTCAGCGGAATTCGGTTGTTTTACAACAAACGGGACCCCCCAACGACCAAACTGAACGGGATTCCTTTAATGGGTTACCAGTACTCGTGAATTGGCTTTCGGAGGGCTTTGCACTTTCGAGGCATGGAAACTCTGATAACTGTGGGCAGAAGTCGAATCAAGTAGGATGTCAAGAGGTAAATAGTTCTATGGATATTTCATCTAAACTTAAACTGTTCGACAAACTGCTTGTTAAACTTAAAAAACTGCAATTAGAAATATCTTATTTTAAGGAATGTCTTGAGTGCAAAGTTATACCTAAGGGATTAAGGCACTATCAATACCCGACGGGTTTGGTCCCGAACTCTGAATTCCATAAGGAACTAATAATGTTATTAATCGACGAGGCTTTGATTTGTTGACATTGATGATCAAACATTATACTATTTGGGTTGACCAGTTAATCACTGAAATAACTGAGTTAGATACTACTATTAAATTACATGATGAATTTAATAGGTATAAATTGAATATAGTCGATGCTTTAGTAGCATTGATCAATATCTGAGTAAATTAAAATTGAATAAAGTCAAAAAGCTGGGCCGGGACTGTAAAGCTTATGAACAAGGGGTAGCTTACCCCCTTCCTGCTTCATCACAAATTTGGCAATATCCTTATACTAATACAAGTGAATGTACTGTTGATAATGATGGGGCTCATACTAGCAATCTTGTTAATGACATACCTACTACTAGTATAAGAGGCTTGGATTCCTTTGTAGTAGACCCCCAAACAGAACCTGCAGTAAGAAGAAGTGAGAGGTTGCAGAATCGAAAGCAACAGTCCAACAAAGGGGCTTTACCCAATTACACTGGTCAACAGCAGGTTTTTCACAATGTCAATCAATTGGGGGCTATTCCCAAGCTACGGAACAATTATCATCATCAGAACAAGGTGAATTTTCAAAGATCCAACCAACAGAGACTTTAAAAGTCACTTCTGTCAGCATTTCCAGCTCTCCTTTAGAGAACATTAATGATGGGAGTATTGTTGATAATGCTGACATTGATTATATTGATCATTTATGTACTGGAAATTTCACTGTCCCTGTTGTAGATATGTATAATGTGGCTAGGAATACCGACTTTCATTTAGATTCTTTTAGTGGAGTGGTGAAACCAATCATTACAACCAACCAAATTGATGATTTTAATATTTATAATTTCTCTACTGTTCCGATTCCAGGAGATTTGGCGGATTTTCTTTCCAAAGGTCAAACATATGTACCCCAGCATAAATTTGATTTAGTAGGGACTATTTTGGACATCAAACTGTATACTCGTAAGCTCAATTTCAATTTGATGTTTGGTTGTACCTCTAATAACAATTCTACTAATAATTTAACTAGGGTACCTAGTACTTTTAACCCTCCACTGCACCCTATAATTCAGTCTTTTGAAAATATGTGCGAACTAGACTTAAGACAGAAGTACATTCCTTTGTTCAGTAGTGGAAATGCTAATTCCTGTAGGGAAGAACTAGAACTACTTGATTTTGTTAAGGCACACAGTTTACGTATTTGTAAACCAGAGAAAGGAGGGGGAGTAGTTGTGTTTGACAAGGTTGATTATTTCGACCGAATGCTTGATTTACTAAATAATGATTCTTACACTTTCTGAGTTCTAGATCTGAATTAAACAAGGCTTACTTTAACATCAAAAATAGCCTAGAAGAAATGTTTATTGAAGGTCGATTAGAACAGGAGCAGTACAACTACTTAACTACGCTATACCCCAGGATTCCTTACCTTTTTGGGATCCCAAAAATACATAAGGATCTTTCTAATCCACCTATGCGTCCACTGGTTGATGGACGCGGATCCCCTACGTATTCATGTGCTAAATTAGTAGATTCTATTTTACAGAAATATTTGAAGCAAGAAGAACAAATATGCAAAGATTCATGGTCATTTTTGGCAAAAATAGGTGAACTGACATTTGATAAAAAATGTAATTTTTTGACCATCGATGTCAAAGATTTATATACCTGCATTCCCTTAGAACTAGCTATTGAATGGGTAGGGTTTACCCTTAAGAAAAGATGTGCACCTGCAGTCGAAATATCATCAGTCATGGAATTATTAGAGTTGATTTTATTTAACAACTACTTTATGTTGGGTGAGAACTTCTACTTACAAAAAATCGGGGTGGCCATGGGTTCGCCCTGTGGGGCCAGTTTGGCCAATATGGTTATGTCTTATTGGGAAAGAGAGCATGTATTTAACAATAATGAACTTATGCAGAAGATCAGGTATTACACATGTTACTTGGATGACATCTTTATTTTGTTGGAGGGAGATGAATCTGATAGTAACCTGATTTTAGATTCCTTTAACTCTTCTACAGACTTCCTGTCCTTTACCTCTAATTTTAGTAAGAGTGCTATAGCCTACTTGGACATTTGGTTGGTTAAAAATGTTAAGTTGAACAAATATGTAGCCAGCATTTATAGAAAGCCAACGCACTCTAACTCTTTCCTGCACTATAGCAGCTGCCATCCGAGCTACCAGAAAAGGTCAGTAGTTAAGGGGCAGTTAGTCAGGGCAGCCCGTATGGTGAGTATAGATGAAGATTTCTACAATGAGTGTAAATTACTAGTTGATATGTTTTTGCATAGAGGGTATCCCCAAACTCTACTTGATAGTTTAGTGAGAGAGGTGACTAACAAGAGACAGAATGGTATGTACCAGCCTATACTTAGGATTAATTAAAATGAAGAGTTTATTAATCTCGACACCCCTGATGTAGTTAGATCTGGACAAACTTCTATGCCCAATATTAATGTTAGACTAATTTTAACCTATAGTGTGAACAGTTATCATATCCTTGACATTATCAAAAAGAATTGGGACATTTTTAAAAGTAACCATGTAGTGTTTGGTAAAGTAGGTAGTAGACCAGAGCTAACATTTAGGAGAGGTAAAAATTTGAAATCCTTATTAGAACAACCTAACGGTAATCCCACACGAACACCTGGTATGTACAAGTGCCAAAATTGCAATCAGTGTAAACACATTCATGAAGCTAATCGATTCACAGTGAATAATCAAAGATTTGAATTACGTTGTAGATCTACTTGTAACACCCGGATGGTTGTGTATTTGGCTCAGTGTCAAAAATGTACAGGGTTTTATGTGGGTAAGACCGAGCGTAGATTGCGTGAGCGAGTTTATGAACATCAATACGCTATTAGTAAGGAGAAACAAGAAAACGCTCTAGCCAAGCATATTACTATGTACAAGGACCATTTTTTCAAATTCATTGTGATAGATCAGATACCTGAAAACAAGAGAGGGGCTCCCTTACATTTACTATTAGAAGGGTTAGAATTAAGATGGCAGATCAGACTTAATGCTTATGCATTACCTGGTTTGAATGAAGGCTGTTCCATCAGCAGTTTGCTAAAACTGAGAAGTCTGTTGAGATAGGGCATGTCTCCAATGTTTTGTGAAGTTTAACATTACTCTTCTTTTTCTTTTACATTACAAGTTTTAACTATATGGTTAATTGGGAAGTTAGAACACTTAGGCTCCTTGTTGTTTTATCTACATTTATTATTTTTTATGTTTATATAAACATACATCTTTATATATATATATATATATATATATATATATATATATATATATATATATATATTTTATTTATTTATATATATACTTATCATTTAAATATATTTAATAATAATTACTTTTGAATATACTGGTAGAGTTTAACTTAAACTGTGTTTATTTTAATATAATTTACTTAATTGATAAGAATAGGTTAGCTTAGTGGGGTTTTAGCTTTATCTTTTCTTGTCACTTCTTAAGTTATGCTTTTAAATTTTAACTGCAACTAATTGATTGATTGATTTAATTGATTGTTAAACGAGGTGTTTGATTACTATATAGGTATTGTGTTACATTCTGTATATTGTCTGAAGAAGTCTGCGTATGCAGCAGACGAAAAGCGCTTTACTTGTATTAAACTCAGTGTTGTCCTGTGGCTTGTTTATTGTTTTTTTTGCGAACACTAGCCTTACTGCTTTGGATCCTTTGTTTATTTCTTGGTTTCTGGTTCCTACAACGACAGTACTTCAGGACGTGTCAAGCCAGCTCTCAAGCTAAGTCTTTTCAAACTTTATATTTCAAAGTTTTTTCTCATGAGTCTTTGTTGTTAAATTTTTTCCTGTGTTAGTCATCTACCTCTCGCTTACCCTTTCAGACTTCTTCTAATCTTTCCTACGAAATATTGTGGTATTTTTTTGGGTACCATTGTTGGTACAGGCCTTCCCTTTACCTCTGAGGTAATTCCTGATACCATTGTTGGTATCTCCACTCTCCTTTCTCCTTTTCCCCCTTCCTGCAACTACTGTACTTTCATCTTGTTGTGTAAAAAAAAAAAAAAACTTTCCTCTAGTGTGTATTGCTGTTTAGTTGGATATTACGTTTAGTGTTGTTACTGATAAGGGATGTGATGGCTGATAAAAAATGAGCTACAGGTTTTAAGCAGTGTGATAAATGCCATAGGAAAATGCCAAACTCAGACAGTCATATTTCTTGTGTTTATTGTCTTCGGTTCCCACACTTGAAGGGTGTAGTGCCATGCGACATTTATAAAGGGTTTATTGCCCGGATGTTAACTGAAAGGAAAGGTAAATTGATTTTAAAGGGACTTTTAAAAACATCTTTCTCTGGGATAGAGGGTTCACCCCTCCATGAAAAGAACATAAGAAAAGGAGCCAGTCTGTTCCTTCTTCTCCACGAATTACAGACTCTAAATTGGTTCAATCAGAACCGAAGGTGAAAATACCAAAATTGACACCAGAATTTACAGCACAAGGGCCTGCCACACTCGATACCATGAACACAACTACCAACTACGGTACCATCTTCCTTGTCAGTACCTATGACTACGGTACCATCCTTGGCACCACTGCCTCAAGCTTTGCCCATGGTACCTTCTGCCAGTTCAGAGCCAGTCATTGATATGGTGCAGACCCCTCTTTTGGCACCAGAAATACTTTTCCCAGCTCTGGTCACTCTCCCCACCCCTATGCAGCTCTGTGGTCCCTTGACCACAGTGCCAAAAGGTGAAATTTTGCCTAGGAACTGATATTCCCTGTCGGTGAATCCCTTCATCGGACAGCAGTACAGTCCTTTCTAGAAAGCCCTGATTTCCTCTCGGAGATGTCCACATGTTCCTCCAGGAGCCTATCAGTATTCGATGTAGTGAGACTTGTGGATCAGCTTTTGGTGGCCAGATGGTCCTCAACTCCTTCAAAATCCTCCCTCCCACCAGGAACTGAGGAATATTCTCAACAGACTCTGACTTATGTTTCTCCTTTGACCTCCTTGGAGGTATCAAAGCCCTCAACATCGACACCGATCCTGGAACCAGCTTTTTTGGTTCCATTAATAGACCTTACCATGGCTCTGGAGCCCACTCTATGGACATCGACTCACTTGGAGCTGAGCCATCCCCAGGATCGCGACTGGGCCATTGGCATCGTGACTCCTAGTACGGTGCCTATTTTTTTTTATGGCGCTGTCTACTACAGTTCCAGCTGCCTTGGCGGCACCTACTCATGCTGTGGCTTTATCCCTGGGAGTGGATTCGTCAGAGTGGGGTGTGACAGGTCCAAGGTCGTTTTTCTTGGTTCCGGGCTCCCATCCTTCTTCAGGTGGGCCCACCTTCCAGGTGATGGAGAGAGCGCTTCCATCAGCAGGCTCACAGCTGGTACTTTTGGCACCAGAGACCCATGTTTACCCTTCCTCTGAATCACAGCTTACACAGTCCACTACCCTAGGACATCGAGCATGGGAGCCTCAACATACCCTTCCACAAGGTACCCACTCTTCAGAGTCCTCCTCAGACATCCCCCACTGAGGAGGTACCACACAAGAGATCATGCAAGAAGAAGCACATGGACTCCCCTGAGGAATTCCTTATTGAAGATGCAGACTACGTAGAAGGGGAAGGGTCCCCATGGTCATCCCCTGAGGATGTCTCCTTTGGAGACATACTGGGAATATTAAAGCAGCAGGGAGACTGGAAGTCCACCAACCTTTCCTCTGAGTAGTCTGTATTCTTGCAGGCTTTTCGTGCTTGACCCTCTACTTTGTGGGTGACCCTGCCTGCAGATGACCTAGTTCGGCTGATCATGCAGTGAGCTTGAAAGAATCCTGACACCATAGAACCTATCCCTCAGAGACCATACAAAATTCTTTCCCCACCAGAAGACAACCCATACTGGTCCAAAGGCTTGCCAGTAGACACTATGGTGGTGGCAGCGGCGGCCACTAATAAAGAGCTCACTAGGAGAGACCAACTGTTCATCCCCCGAGCAGGGAGTCTTGAGCGATAGACAGGTAAAGAAAGCAGGTGTATTCTTCATTGACCTTTGCCATTCGGTCCTTGAAATACTTGGCACATTTCACCTGGCTCCAGAGAGGCCTAATCTCGGAACTCTTGGGAACCTCAGCAGGAGCAGTCTCTGATGAGGTACGAGACAAGGTTGCCTCACAGCTTGCCACCCTAGAATCTATTTCTAACTCGTCCATGCGGTTGATTTCTCATACTACCGAAGGGGTGGCTAGAGCAGCAGGTGGAGGCGTTGTCATGAGACGTCATGCCTGGATGCACCTATGTGATTTTGCAGACCCTTTTAAGTCTTTCTTTCTCAATGCTCCTGTGGAGGCCTCTTCTCTTTTTGGCCCAAAGGTTAAATACACTTTAGCCTGGTGTAAAAGGGATGGCAAGACCCTGCCATGGGTGTGGATTTTTCCACCCCTCAGCAATCCTTCTCCAGGAATCAGAGGAGTGGAAAGATGTGGTACAAGAAATCCCAGGGTTCTTTCCATAACACAGATGGTGAGTTTACCTCCCAGGGCAGAGGGGGAAACTCATCTGGAAGATGCCCATTCTAAGGCAGAGGGGGAACTGCATAATCAGGGATCCAGAAACTCTTTTTTTGGGACATCCCTATCAGTGCCCCTGAGGAGTGGCCCAAATGTTTTCCTCTGGAAGCAGTCGGGGGTGAATTTTCTCTGCACCTCCTTGCCTGGCAAAAGATAACTACAGATTCCTGGGGCAGACGATAATTACCAGAGGCAATCACATACCTTTTGACCTTTATCCATGGCCACTAAGACATTTTCTCGACATTCCACCCAGTCAAAGGGAAGCAGCAGCTGAAGAAATTCAAAAGCTGCTCCAAAAAAGAGTCATCCAAGCACTCCCACCATATTACTGAGGATCTGAGTTTTGCTCAAGGTTCTGTTTAGTGCCAAAGAAGACAGGGGACTGGAGGCCAATCTTGGACCTCAGCATCCTAAACAAATTTGTCAAACAATGAAATTCCAGATGGTTATGGTTCAGTCTATCCTGCCATTCCTAGAGAAAGATGATTGGATGTGCTCGATAGAGATTCAGGATGTGTATTAGCAGATAAAAATGGACAAGCACTCCAGAAAATTCCTCCACTTCTGTCTGGGAACCAATCATTACCAATTCCGAGCACTGCGCTTTGGTCTCTCTATAGCCCCCAGAATGTTCAACAAATGCATGGCAGTGGTAACAGATCACTTGAGACTGCAAGGATTCTGGGTGTTTCCGTATTTAGACGATTGGCTCCTTACTGCTCCCACCAAGCGTCTATTGGTTACAGCCTTACATTATACACTAAAGGTAACAAAATTCTTAGGGATCTCAATAAACAAAGAAAAATGCAAGTTGACCCCTACACAAAGCCTGGAATTCACAGGGACAGTATTCAGTACTCAGTTTTGTCTGGTCTCCCTCCCACTTCACAGGTTAGAAAGACTAAGGTTTCAACTCTGGGTGATACTCTGTCAGGACAAAGCATCAACTTGGTCAGTCCTGCAACTACTAGGATCTCCATGGCAGCATCGATTACAATAGTTCCTCTAGCAAGGCTGCACATGAGACCTCTGCAGTGGCTTCTACTAACACAATGGTCTCTTCCTTTTTTAATTTCTCCAAATCTTTTTGGTTTCTAATACCATGATAGGAATGGACTCCATTCCTAAGTCAAAGTACGATTAAAGTTCATGAAATTAGTATTGTTTCACTCCTTAACGTCACCCAGTAGTGCTCTTCGTAGCACCCACAATGTGCCCAACAATGATTCCTTCTGCAGTTCATACGGAGTTGCATATATTGGTAACATATCTAAATATTATTGTAGACTCTTTTTTATAAGACCTGTTACTCCTACTACTATTGAAACTATCTGGGTATCCTTCTTCCACATTGCTCTCATTTCTGCTTGCAGATTCTGATATTTTATAACTTTGTATCTCTCTGTAAGCAGGACACTGTAGTTACTGGGTATGGTGATTTCAATGATCCATGCTACTTTTGTCTCTTTTCTTGGACTACTATATACAGTTTTCCAGCATCTGTCTTTTGAACTGTTGGTAATGGTAATCCCATGTGATGTAGACTTCATCATTTTCTATGATGCTTTGTGGCTGATGTTTCCAGTGCTTTTCAGCCACTTCAAAACCATAAAGTTTGCACAATCCCCAATGCAACAGTCTCACCACATTATTATGCCTTTCAGTATACAGTCCTTCTGCTATTAGTATGTCACAACCAGCAATGAGGTGCGTGACTGTTTCCATTTCGGTTTTACAAAACCTACATTTGTCTGTTTTTCCCACATTTTCAATGGACTTCGTAAACCAGTGTGTACGTAGCCCACTGTCTTAAGCCACCAATATTAAGCTTTCATCTCTTGGTTTGAATTCACCTCTCCTTAACCATTCCTGTGTTCATTCCTGATCAACATGAGGTCCTTCCAGAAGTTTTCTATACTTGCAACTATATTTATGTGTTTTCCACATTTCTTGCCTTTTCATCTGGTCCTTCACCTTAAATTCTTTCTTTTGTTTTTTGGCACATTCAGTTGCTGCTTGATTTTTATCTACTTCTGGTTTGATTTCCATTCCTGCTTGATGGTGATATGCTTCTGCTAGGTTAAACAGAGAAGTCATCTTAGATTTATTCTCCTCATGTTTCAAAACTTTCACTATGTTTGTATCTTGTGAGGTCAGCAGATATGTGTCAAGTCCCACGATTGCAGATCTGTACATGTAATCAATTTCAAGGAGGCCCATCCCTCCTTCTGAACGGGGAATATATAATCTTGGTATGCACTGATTTTTATAGATCATTTGGTGAGCATGATGCATCCTTCTTGTTTTAATATCTAATTTGTCCAACACATTTTGGGGCCAATCAGTCACTCCAAAACTGTAAGTTAGGACAGGAAGAGCAAACTGGTTTATAGCTTGGATTTTGTTCCTAGACATCAATGCTGTTTTCAGGATTAATTTAAGTCTTCTGAAGTATTCCTTACTAAGTTTTATTTGCATATGTTCATGTTTTATTGCTGATCCTTCATCAATTCCCAAGTATTTATATACTCCCTCTTGCTCAAGTTCTTTTATATCACATTCGTGTCCCAAACTGATGTTTTCTTGGTGCTGGAGCTTTCCTGCTTTAAAGGTTGCTTTTGCACATTTATCAAAACCAAATGACATTCTTATATCATCTGAAAAAGTTTTAACAACCTGCAGCTGTGCTTTCAGTTCTTCATCTGATGAGCTATACAGTTTTAAATCATCGACAAATAGAAGATGAGAAGTCTTTAGACTTTGTTGTTTTCTAGGAGCCAAATTGTAGCCATGACTTAAGCTGTTAAGTAGACAGCTTAATGGGTTAAGGGCAAGGCAAAATAGCAACGGTGACAGAGAGTCACCCTGGAATATCCCTCTTTGAGTTTTTATCCCTGGGATAGTAATTTGTCCTTTATCATGGTTTAATTGCAAAGTGGTCTGCCATTGTTTCACATTCACTGTAATGTAGTCCATCAGTGTAGGGTATATCTTATACATTTTTAAGCACTCTTTTTCCACGAATGTGGGATACTATCAAATGCATTTTTGTAGTCAATCCATGCCAGATTCTTCCCCTTTTTACAGTTCTCCATTCTGACTTTATTTAGGTTCATAGGTTCATAGGTAAGTACTAGGCTATCTGCCCATGGGCATTTATAAGCCTAGCCACAGAGTGATGGCTTTCGCCTCCCCATTAGATTAGTAACCTGAGCCTCTGTCAATAGGGCTCCTGAAGTGATCCCAGGATAGAATTTACGATTACCCATCCACTCATCAAGATTTCTCTTGAAGAGGGTCAGAGAGGAGCTGTGTCGCATATGGCTTGGGATTCTATTTCAGAGTGAGGGGAGTCACTGGGACAGGAATCCATCCCTCCAGCATGTCCTGTTTATTGTTGTACATAGGTTCAAATTGCTAGAATGAGTGGTTCTGAGGGATCTCGTATTTTTGAGGTGAAGCATGTCCATTAGTTCATGGTTTGACATGGCCCTATAGGTCAGGCATAGGTCACCTCTGAGCAGACGGTAAGCGACTGAGAAGAGCTGGAGCTTTTTTAGTCGTGCTTCATAGGGTAATTGTTTAAGGCCCTTAATCCTCTTAGTGAGGTACTTCTGTGGTCTTTCTAGTTGTTGCAGGTGTCTAATGAGGTACATCCCAAACGGGGCATTGTACTCTATTATGGGCCTAATGAGTGAGGAGTAAAGGGGCACAATCACCTCCTTGGATCTGGATGAGAAACCCTTTGTGATCAGGTGTGCCACATAGAAGGATGTCCTGACCGTTTTGGCTATGTGGTTATCAAAGGAGAGCTTTCTATCTACTTGGGTACCCAAGTCCCTAATTACTTCTTTTGTACTTAGTGGATTCCCATCTATGTGGTAGTTTGTAGGTACTTTGTTTTTCCCAAATGGGATTACTATGCATGTTTTGACATTTAGCTTGAGGCCGTGACTTTGACACCAGGTGTTTGTCTCTGTGAGATCCTTTTGCAGGATGTCTGTGTCAGCTGGAGAGTCAATTATTGCACCCAATCTACAGTCCCTCTGCCTTTGCCTGTACTTTGGAGAAATATATACCGAACAGGAGGGGTCCCAGGACTGAGCCCTGTGGGACTCCGCTTGTGACTGGTTTAGAGTCAGACATGGTGCCTGCCATGCTTACCGTGTGGGTTCTGTCTGAGAGCCAATTGGCAACCCATCTTGTGACATGGGGGTTGATATTTAAGCTGGTGAGTTTGTCTATGATTCCTGAGTGTGGGATGGTGTCAAATGCCTTAGCGAGGTCCAGATATGCTGTGTGGACCACCTTCCCTTCATCTATGGCCTTGGTGACTGTTTCAAAGAAGTTGACCAAGTTCAGGATGCAAGATCTGCCTTTAACAAAGCCAAACCAGGTGGGGTCCAGTGTCTGGAGGTTCCCAATGTCCCTGTTAATGAGCTCCATAGTAATGCATTCCATGGCTTTGCAGACCAAGCTAGTCAAGCTTATAGGGCAATAGTTCCCAGGGTCAGTTGTGGCACCACCTTTGTGGAGTGGTACGACTGTTGCTGTACGCCATTCTTTGGGTACATAGCCTGTAGAGAGGCTGAGTTTGAATAGTGATTTGAGATTGGGGGTTAGTTCATTTTGAAGCTCATGTAAGACACAGCCTGGGATAGCATCTGATCCCATTGATGCTGTGTTTTTGGCCTTTGCAAGGGCTGTCTTTACTTGTGTGTCTGAGATATCTGGAGTGCCACATTCTTCTGGGATGAGTACTAGCCCCTTTGGTGGAGGGGGGATGAAGTTTTCACTGAACTTGTCAGCCAGGATGTTGGCAATGTCGGTTGGTTCAGTGTATTTATGGCCATTATGCACTAGCTCAGAGCATATCTGAGAGTTTGCCCCTAGACTCTTGACATAGTTAAAGAAGGCCTTGTGGTTATAGTTGGAGTCATTGACTATTTTTCTTTCGAAGTTGGCCTTGGATGATTTAATGAGGGAGCGCAGTTTTTTACTGATGTTAATCAGAGATGCCTTCTTATTTTGGGATTTTGTTGTATCTTGCAGGAGTTTCCTCCTTCTGTTGTAAAGTTTATTTATGGCCGGGGTCCACCAGACTGGCTTCTGAGGAGTTGGTCTTGGTTTTACTTGGGATGGCTCGGTCTATGCATTCTTGAAGGTGTTCATAGCATGCACTTGTAAAGGATTCTGCCGATGGGTCATCATTTTCCATTTGATTGGGAGCTTTGAAACTTCCCACCTCGGTCTTGAGGAGTGTGAAGTTGGCTTTAGAGAATTTTTTTACCTTGATTTCCTTGACTGGGGGGTGGTCGGGATGTGGATGTCCAGTGTGATTAGTTTGTGATCTGATCTTACCAATGACGAGTTTACCTCAGGTGTGGAACACAGTTTCCCCATGTTGGTGATGACCAGGTCCAGTATGTTGTCACCTCTTTTGGGAGTGGTGACCAGCTGTTCAAGGGCGTTTGAGTTTATAAACTCAAGGAAGCATTGGGCTAGGGTGTTTGAGCTTGAGTAGTTTTCCCAGTCAATGTTTGGATAGTTGAAGTCACCCAGTAGCATGGTGTTGGGTAGAATCTTCATACTTTCTAATGTTCTCAGGAATGCTGTGTGAGAGTCCTGAGACAAGGTGGGTGATCTGTAGCTAGCTATAAATTGAACAGTCAATTTACCTGCTGTCAATTGCACTTGGATGGTCTCAGGTTCCGCGTGCTGTGCTACTAACCTGGAGGTATGAGTGTTCTTGATGAATATGGACACACCCCCTCCTTTTGTGTTCTGGTCCTGGTTTTGGGACCTAAAGGTATGGTAGGAGTTATAGCCTGGTAGTGCTGGGGTGCTCCCTGGAGCCTTGAACCAGGTTTCTGTCACTGCACATACGTCAATTTCTTCCATACTAAGGAGAGCCTTGAGTGCGTGCATTTTGAGGTTTAGACTTCTGGCGTTGAGCAGCATTATCCTCAGTTTTTGTTTATTGTTGTTGTTTATGGAGGCGGGTTTGTCTTTTGAGCCTTGCCTAAAAAAGGCAGTATTGGGGCGGCAAGAATCTTGGCCAGTATTCGAAAGGCCAGGGGCGACAGGTGCAAGCCATCTCTGGCGAAGCAACGTGGCTTGTCAAGCATGTCGTCCCAGGCTGACAGGTACTGGATCCCCTTTGAATGACACCAGTAGTTTAACTAATTGTTGAAACTGATCATTTTTTCTTCATATGCTGGTATCATTTTGGGTGAGGGCAGGATGCTACTCAAAGTCAGAGTCATACCAGCCTGGGCTACATGGTCAGAGAGCTCCTCCATGTCTTTTTTCATGTAGTCCAGGGAGGTACGTCTCAAGTCATTTATGCCAACATGTATAATGACAGAGTCATATTTGTACTTGTTGAGAAGTGACCTGAGTGCATGTGTTATGTGGCGGATTCTGGCACCTGACAGGCAGCTTACAGTAACCTTCTCCTTGTTCAGTCTAGTGAGTGGGACGTCTGTGTGCCTGATGATAGAATCACCAATGCTAGTGTGTTAGGTGTGTTATTTAGTCTTAGGGGATGTTTTTGCTTGGCACACTGACGTTGTGACATATGTGTTACCTGGTTTCTGTTGTGGGGTGGGGGTTGCTTAGGTGTATGCTTAGGAGGTCTCTGTTGTTTAGGCAGATTCTTATTTAGAGCCTCCGAGTATGTTTTTGAGTGTTTCTGAGAGTTGTTTTCTGGTGCAGCTATGGCTGGTCTATGTGAGTCTGGTAATGTAGTGCTAGTGTTGCCCTTCTCCTTGTGACTGGTTGATCCAGTCATGGGTTGAGAGAGCTTAAACTCCAGTTTGGCTGTGTAGCTGCATCTCTCGCATATGTTTGTGTTGGTTGGGAGGAGGAGGGGGTTGTCTGTGTACATGAGGCAATTGTAACATTGCCTCAGGATGCCCAGATTCACCAGCTGGACTGGAGAGCACACCTGAAGCTGTCCCTTGAACATGCCTGAATAGATGGTTGGGACTGTATTGCTGATTGGATGAATAAAGAGCCTTATACTTCCTGAGTATAGGGCTGAAGTGCAAGCTGTAAGCTAGTGCTAGTTTTAATGAGTTTTAGTAAGTGCCGGTCTTAAATTGCCTTATTTCTAGTGCTGGGTTGAAGTGTTTCAAGTTTCAAGGGAAAACTGAAGTGCAGACTTCGTGGAGCCTGGAATAGTTTAACCGCAGCTAAACAGCACTGTGCGGTGCGCAAACCCACGCAAAACGTGCTAAGCAGTTTTTATACCAGGGAGATCAAAAAGGATAGAAATTAGCCCAAAATGGCCAATGAGCTACAAGTTGCTGGGCTGAAACCACTCCTACAGGGACAGATAGGCTGCTCAGAGTTCCCTCTCTCACAGCGAACAAGGAAGCCACCTAATTATCCAAGTATGATATGGGCAACACAGGAACCTTTACCACAGTCCTGGATTCAGCAAGCCTGAAAACTGAACCAGACTAGTTCAGAAAGGCAGGAAAACAAGGAATATTTTTGTGTTTTTTTTCAGAAACAACAGAAATGCAGAGCTTAAATTACTTTAAATACACAGAGGAGGCTAGCGCACTTGAGTGTATAGCCTGTGACTGTGTTACAGGTAACTTAAATGCAAAAACGGCAAACAGCAACGTTTTTCAAGTGCAACAAAGAAATAAGTACAGTAAGCAATGCAGATATCACTAGGGATCCACAGAAGCACTGAAAAGCCGCATTTTAGGCGGAATTAGTGTTTCAGGGAAACAACAAGCAAAAACAATACTTAATCAACTCCAAACTCTCTCTTTTGTCTCTCGGCCGCTTATAGAACTCTGCGGGGCACCACGAGGAGCTTGCTGAGCTGTATACAAGCGCAAAACTGCACTAAGCATTTTTTATACCAGGGAGATCAAAAAGAATAGAAATTAGCCCAAAATGGTCAATGAGCTACAAGTTGCTGGGCTGGGACCACTCCTACAGGGACAGATAGGCTGCTCAGAGTTCCCTCTCTCACATTGAACAAGGAAGCCACCTAACTATCCAAGTATGATATTTAACAACAAATTATCCTTTGTTCCATATGACTTTCTTTTATTGCCCTTTTGTTCTTCTGCCGTAATTGAGTTGTCTTCTAAATTACTATAAACTTTGTCGGCATCAATTCCTTTGTATAGTTTATACGTTGTCAGAAGGCAAGTTATTGGTCTATAATATTTGGGGTAGCTTGCAGGTTCACTCTTAGGTAGGAGCATTGTTTTATCTGTTGTTAGTCAGATTGGTGTCTGTTTGGGGTGGGCATATAAATAGTTCTTACTCATGGCTAGGTCTTCATGCAAAGATGTTAATACTTTTAACCAAAAGTTAGGCACTGCATCTGGGCCTGGGGTTTTGCAATTAGAGGCTTTTCTTAACTTTGTTTCAATCTGTCTGGCTGTTACTTCATCCCATTTCATATCCTGTACCTTTAAACTTCTTATTCTTTCTTTTACTTCTTTTATCCATTTGGCATATTCGTTGTGTTCCATGGGATCTTCATAGATACTTCTCCAAAATGCATATATTTCTTCTTTTTTTGGCGGTCTTTCGATTCCATTTATTTTGTTTCCCAATTCTCTATAAAACTTTTTTGGGTCATCACTAAATTGCTTATGTTGTACTTTTCCTTTATATTTATTTGTGTGTCTTCTAAGTTTTTCCACTTGTGCTGAAATTTTTAATTTGTTATATGCGATAGTACATGATAGATCCTGGTCTGTTTTAATACTGCGCACTGCTTTTATCACATCTATCTTTCTTAGTATTTTTGTTGATCTATTCCCTCTTCTATTGTCTTCTAACAGTAACACTTCTTGTCTTAATTGCTTTATATTTTTCTCTATTCGATACTTGTATGATGGTATTCGATTTCTCCCCTTCCTCTGTTTCACTACCCTGTGCTCTTGTGGTAGAACTTTATCAGTTATTAATTTAGCTGAACAGTAACATATCCTGTTTACATCTGTTATATCGCATGGATCTCTGTGGACAGTCCTAATTACTGTGTTCATTTGGTTTATCAGACTTGTGACTTGGGGTTTTATTAACCTTCTGCAGTCTATTTCTTTCATTGATTTTAATATATCTATCTTTGTCCATTAAATCAAGCAACTCTTCCCTTAGTTAATTTTCTTCCAGACTGAGGGCACATCCCTTGTTTTCCATTTCCTCTGGGCATTCAATAGAAATTTCTACAGCATCTTCCTGTGGCCCTTTCTCTTCAATTTCATCCTGTGTCATCCGTTGCTTTGTCATATGGGAACTCACTGGCCTATCACTCCTCAACATTGACTACATCAGAGTTTCCACAGTTTCCTGTTCCTTCCCTTGCTGTCTAGCTTCAAGTGAACGTTTATACTAGTTTCCTGTGGAAGGCTGCAATATATATCTTGATATGGCACCTGACCAATTGCTTCCTGTTTCAATGGTTTCCCCTTAATTTCGATATCCATTACTCTAGCCTGTTGTGGTGCTTTCTGCATTCGATTTTCGACATTGAATCCTTCACTTTGCAGGTACTCCATAACCTCAGTTTCTATTTCTTTAACCTCTCTATTGCTAATCTCCTTTTCTACGTTTCCTCTTTGTCTTCTTATTTTTTGCATTGTAAAGTTTTCCATATCCAGATTCCTTTGCCTGTATTTCTCTTCAAATATCTTTGGTGCAGCTCTTTTTGTATTGGTTAGTTTTGTTGTCTCCTATGCATAAATATTGCACCATATTAAATCTTTTTTTCTTTCCCACTTCCATATTTCTTCTTCAAATGTCTCCTGATCTTCCTGTTTCTCCTTATTCTGGGGACTCACTCCATTATCCTGTGATGTAATCTGTGTTAGACTTTCTACATTAAATCCTTCACTCCTCAGACACTCCATAACTTCAGCTTCTATTTCTTTAACTTTTGGTTTACTAATCTACTTTTCCACATTCCATCTTTGTAATATTATTTTTTTTATTGTGAAATTTTCCATATCTGGATGCCTTTGCCTGTATTTCTCTTTGAATATCTTTGTGACTGCCTTCTCTATATTAATTAACTTGGCTTTCTCCTTTGCATAAATATTGCACCATGTCAAATCTCTCTCTTTCCCATGTCCATATTTCTTTTTTATACTTTTCAAAAATGTCTAGGTTTTGTTGTTTACATTTTCGCACTTCCTCTGATGCTTCTTTTTCCAAACAGATCAATGTTTCTTGATCTATATACTGTTTTTCAAAAATCTGTTGTATTAATGAATGCAAATTTTTATTTGAAGTTTCTGACAGTCTTTCCTGTGAAAGTATTTTTCTTTCATCTAATTTATCTCTTAATCTTTGTATATCCTCTGTCTGGAAATTCTGGGCTTTTTGCATAATAGTAACAATACATAATTTCTTTCTTATCCTCAACAGTCCACTCTATCATCTTTATGGCTCTTCTTTGGCCTATCAGTTTTTGTGATTTTTGTGGACTACTACTTCCTTCTACAACAGGCGGACCATCCTCCCCCTGGGCCTGGCCTGGCCCCGTTTTAGGAATGTTTCTGGATTTTGAGGATTCTAAACTGTCATTTTTTTCCCAGTCCTGGCACCAGTGTGCCTACCAGGATTGGGCACTTTTTTATCCTGGGACTTGTGCACCCAGCTGTCTTTTTTTGTTTTTGACTTGCTTCTGTCCATGATATATGCTATATAAATGCAGTCTATATATCAGTGCTGCCTTGGTGAGAGTTTGTGAAAAACAGGGTCCACCTCGTGAAGGTACTCACCAAGACTTGAGGATGAATTCATTTTCAGCACTACTATTCTCCTTTGCTTGCTGACTTTTCATCCCTCCATTAGGACCCTTTTGACATACAATGTCCTTTCAGATCCACATAACAAATTGATGCAAACAAGACTTAATTTGGTGGATGAAGCTGGAGACAGACCTTTGGAGTCATCCTTTCTCTCCCTCTCAGCCCAAGGCCATAGTGACCACGGATGCCTCCCTAATGGGGAGGGGGGGCATTTCCAGGGAAAGATGGTCCAAGGCACTTGGTCACCCGAGGAGGCCAACCTGCATATCAGTGTCCTAGAACTAAGGGCAGTGCTTCTAGTGTTGCAAGCATTCCAATCTGCCCTCTCGTCAGGGGTGATTGCTATCCAGTCTGACAACATGTCCGTAGACTGATATATCGACAGACAAGGGGGAACCAAGTCCTACCCATTGTGTCGGGAGGCCATGAGAGTTTGACAATGGACGATAGCTTCCAATCACTTTCTGATAGCAATGCACATTCCTGGGGATTCCAACATAATTGTGGACAAACTGAGCAGATGCATTCTCCTGCCTCACGAGTGGTCCCTCGATCCTATCTTAGTGACGAAGATCTTCAGTCGCTAGGGCCAGCCTTCCTGTGACCTATTTGCATCCCCCTCAAACCACAAATGCAGCAACTACTTTGCCCTGATTCCCCCACAGGGGGAGTCCCCAAG
The DNA here is from genome assembly GCF_019279795.1 of Protopterus annectens. Taxonomy (NCBI): domain Eukaryota; kingdom Metazoa; phylum Chordata; order Ceratodontiformes; family Protopteridae; genus Protopterus; species Protopterus annectens. The sequence continues at coordinate 116,117,342 of NC_056750.1, read as the reverse complement.
GGACTCTCTAGTTCATGATTGGCCCACGGGACTTCTTTATGCCTTCCCTCCCCTTCCTCTGATCCCACAATTTTTAAAGAAGGCTCTTCGATTGAGAAGCAGAGTAAGCCTCATTGCACTGTATTGGACCCAACAAGTTTGGTTTCCCTTTCTCTGGCCTCACCTAGTACATCAACCATGGATTTTGGATCCAACTCCAGAATTCCTATTGCACCCTCAAGGGTTACTACATCTGAACATAGCGAGCCTCAAGCTGACAGCTGGGTTCCTCCACTTACGGTAATTGCCAGGCAAAATGACCTATCCTCCCCTGTATGTCTCCTGGCTTCTCATAAACCATCCACCAGAAAAATGTATATCAGCAAATGGAAAAGATTCATAATCTGGTCTCGACAGAAGGTAATCGATCCCTTTTCAGCTCTGCTTACTTCTGTACTGGAGTATTTGTCAAACATTCTTCAATCAGGGGCAGCGGCTTCAACTGTTCGAGTACACCTGCCAGCTATTTCTAACTTCCACAATGGCTTCCAGGATTCATTCCTGATTTCTCACCATCTCTGTAAAACCTTTTTGAAAGGCATCACACACATTAGACCACCCTTCAAAGAGCCAATTGAGCCTTGGAATTTGACACTAGTTCTACAATCATTGACTCGTCCTCCTTTAAAACCTGCTGCCATTACTGATATAAACTTCTTATTCTGGAAAACCTTATTCTTGGTAGCCATTACCTCAGCAAGACAAATATCTGAACTACAAGCCCTGTGCATAAAATGCCCTTACATGGTTTTTCACAAAGACTGGGTACCACTCTGGAGTAACCGTACCTTTTTACCCAAAGTTATTTCCAATTTGACTATTAATTAAACAATTATTCTGCCAGTTTTCTTTCCAAAATTTTCTAACAAAGGTGAATATTCACTGCATTTGTTGGATGTGCATAGACAGTTACGATTTTATTTGGATAAGACTAAATCATTACGGAAGTCTGACCAATTATTTGTATCATTCTGAGGACCAAAATTGGGAAAGTCTGTCTCCAAAATAACTTTATCTAAATGGTTGAGAGACTGCATTTGCTTTATCTATCAACAAAATGATCTTCTTCTACCATCTAAGGTCAAAACACATTCAACCAGATCAGTCGCTACTTCTGTTGCCTTCCATGCAAGAGCTTCCATGGATGATATTTGTGCAGCAGCAACATGGGCCACGCTTCCATACCTTTATCACTCATTACAAATTGGATTTGGTCTCCGGGGGAGAGCTTACTTTGGTTCAGTGGTGCTCATGAATATTCTTCCATAGGGCCTCCTATGAAATAAAGTAGCTAGGGACTCTGTCCCATTAGTAAGGAATGAATAGATAAAGAAGTTATGTTCTTACCATAACGTTCCATCTGTGTTGTTGATCTTCATTCATTCATTACTTCCCACCCACTATCCCCCTCCGAAAGACTCCTGGAAGTTCAGATTTGGTCCTACCTGATAATAGGGAACTTGTTCAGATAAAGCCTCCACTTTTTTTCTTCCTGTTTAATGGGCAAACTCGATCTGAGGTGATAGAGAGAGGGGCACTATGGGTAAGCTTAGCTCAAGAGTTTTTGACTAGTGTGAGCTTGGTATAACGGCCGACTCGGTTCCGAATATTGGCAGTATTCAAAAGGTGATAAGCATTTTCCATTTCATCATCGTTACAGAAGGAATTGCATGAAAAAAAGTATCATCAGTTTCACATTCAGATACACTGTCTAATTCAAAATATCAGAACCACCTGCGATAGAAAATATCACATCACTGTAAATGAAGTTTTCTGTAGAAATGAAACATTTCCATGTTTAAAACATGTAACCTAGGAATAACTGTGGAAATAAATTTAAGTCCACAGTTAAGCACTGCAATTTCATTATCCGTTAACAAACTACCAGATATATTATGCACAACAGAACAGTCATTAGTGACAGTCATTAAATAATTACTTTCAGTTCCATTTCTTCTTTCCATATTGTTTATCTTGAGCCATGTCTGACTCCCCATGTTTACAAGTTCCATTCCCTCCCATGCAGTTGCCATGAAAATTCTGCTGTAGATATTCACTACGTTACACCGGAGGCAATGGGGGATAAGCTTTATCATCAGTTCTGAGCTCAACCAAAGTATCCATAGCTTTCGAAGAAGCAAAAGAGACACCATGCCATTTCCTTCCATTTCCTGGACCAAAGCAATCCCCACCTCCTTTCTGCCGATCTTTATTGGCTCTTTTCCTAAAGACAAAGCTGTTATATAGTCCTGAAGATCTCTCTGCAGCTTATTCATTTTTCTGTCAATTAGTTCTTGGACAAAACTTTCAATTTTATCATTAATGCCTCCAATAACTTGTAAAAAACTTAAAGCACTGAACCATGTACACAAGGAGGCACAAATAGCAGAGACTTCTTCCTTGATTTTCCATTGTTTCACTTAATCTCTCTCTCCAATAGGATAGCAGCCCATTCGTTGGCACAATGATGGGCAGCTACTATCCATCTTTTCTCAAACTATTGATCATCATTATCAGCAGGATCAAAGGCGCTGAGGGATTTTTAAAGGCCCTCAGTCTTCGAGGAGTAAATCCAACTCCAAATATCTCTGCAAGCTAATGATGTTATAATGAACAGTACTTTCCTCATATAACAAGTGTTCTCATTTTTCTACAGTACCTTGCACTTTGAAAGGGAGCTGCATATTATAGCCTAGGTCAATGGGCATAAAAGGATAAGCAGTCCATCTCTGACGACCTTCTTCCAGCAATCTCTTCCAGTTTTTAATAGATTCTTCCATTCTGGATGTACTAATTTTCTCCCCTGTTTGGTCACAAGTTTGGGAGATGTAATATTCCATAGTTCACTGAGTGCCTTCCACATGGTCTTCCCTAAAAATCCTTAGTAGATGGAAAGATGGATCACTGGCCATATGAATACCAAACAACGAAAAACAAAAGTCCAAAATAAAATACACGATACCAGTGAATCTAAAAAATCCAGATACATTTATTAAAGTTACACTCTCTAGCGCTTCAGTCAGTATACCTTTTACAGAGTTAAAATACACCTTCACTAAAACACACTTACATACATATAAAACAAAAGCATCAGTTACCAATTCAATAATAATTCAATTAAATTGTATTTCCAATTTCCAATTAAGGTCACTATTTAGTCCCTTAGGGATTAATGGTCCATATTTAAGTATAAAACCTGCTTTTTTATAAAGTAATTGATTTTTCAAAGACATACCCAAATTAATTTTAACTTTCTCTAAAATACTGCCTCTTAGACAGCTACCATCAGCATGATGGCACAAATCAAAATGTGCTGTCAGGGGGTTCTCAACTTTGTCATTTTTAATGTCTCTCAAATGTTCTTGTATACTAAACCTAAATGTTCTCTTTGTTTCCCCCACATAAAACAAATTGCAATCATATTTATCATCACAGTTATTTTATTTCCTACACTACTTTATATTCAATAAATAAATATTTTTAAGATCCCTTAAAGAAAGTATTACATCTAATTCCTTGTTATGCTGCACATGTGAACATCTACCTTTCTACATTTACCAGACAGAATTTTTATTTATTTTAAACTTAAGCCTACCTACCCACATTTAATTCATACACAATATTATACAAAGGGGGATGTAGAACCATTTTTCTGCTTCCCCTTCTCTACAGAACCCTTCCAGGTCATTTCACCATCAGTACCCATTCAGCCAGTTTGTTGGACATCCCTGGGCTAAGTGATCCAGTTGACAATTTGTTCCCCAAGCAGTGATACTTTGGTGGTAGCAACTGGGCCAAGTAGTGGCCTTTATCCAGCAACACGCTATCCCCTCAACAGCTCCCCTGACCTCCACAATGCTGCCTACTATAGGAAGGTATGCATGCCCTTCACACACATGTATGCTTTCCTCTTAGGTTTCTGAGTGCTTTGTACCATTTTGCAGAGTGTGCTGTGCAGGCTTGTTCTCCATGGTCCAAAAGTCAGTGGTCACCCAAGGAGTGTGCCAGTTTCTCTTTCCCCTCCAAGGGTGGGTGAGCCAGTTAGGATTGCTCCAGCCTGTCCTTCCCAGCCCATCTGCCAGCACCTGGCTTGTCTGGTTGACAATCAGAGGTTCAACCTTCTGTATGTCAAGGGCAGAAAGGTTTTTCTTCCTTTTCTTTCTTACTGCATCACACTTCTTGCACTTGCGGTTGCCACACTGTGTGATAAACATGATGCATACTGGGCATATTGTATGTTACGTATGTAAAACTACTGTCAGTAAAATGTGTGGCATATATGTATGCATATAAACTTTTCTGCAAGTATGCAACAAGTACATATATATGCACAAATGTACAGACACTCATATATCTATCTATCTATATATTTATATAGGTTCATAGATTAGTACTAGGCTAACTGCCCTTGCGAGCCATTTTAAGCCTAGCCAATTATCCCTTGGGAGACTCGAACCCTGCACATTGTGTTTGTAAGGCAAACACTTTAACCATTAGGCCACCCTCCCAAATGTGTGTGTGTGTGTGTGTGTGTGTGTGTGTGTGTGTGTGTGTGTGTGTGTGTGTGTGTGTGTGTGTGTGTTGTCTGTGTGTGTGTGTGTGTGTGTGTGTGTGTGTGTGTGTGTGTGTGTGTGTGTGTGTGTGTGTGTGTGTGTGTGTGTAAAATCATCACATAAGCAAAGCCAACATATACTGCATTAGTGTGTTATCTATAAATCTTCAGAATTGATGTTAGAATTCATATTCATGCCACACATGAACTTGTTTATTACATTGCCCTTTTAATTACTTCAAAATATCTCTATAACTGCTCCAAAAATATGACACCACCCCTTTAATTGCCCCCCAAAACTGAAAATATTGTATGTAGTATAAGGTTTTTTTTGGAATTCCACCCTGTATCTCCTTCCTTGCACAATATAACCTTCCTACCCTTTTCTTATAGCATTGTATGATATTGAAACCTTTTCTTCTTCCTCCAAACTCTGACGCATTTGGTCCTCTACTCTCATCGACAATTTAATTTTGCTGAGTTGTGCAGCTCTGCAGCTTGGAGCTGTCTTGATGTGTGTGCTTGAATTCCTATTTCACATATTCTTTGAGAAAAGCAACACTGCACCTTTACTATGAAATACTAAAATAGTTTTAGTGTTATTCAACTCAAGTATTACTTTACTTACCTGATCTGGGCCCTGGATCAATAAATCAGAGATTGCGTGCTTGTGCAGGTTGATTGGCTCCCACGAACATTGGAAGGGGAGCCTGCTTTGCTCCCTTCTTACACCCAATTCCCAGCCATCTCCCAAAGTCACATTTTTATTACAAATCATCCCCACCCCTATATGCTAAATTTGCCCCATCAGTTAAAGTTACAAAACCACTCCAGACTACATCATGGCAACAATGTACTCTTAATAATCTTTACACACATTAACATGCAAAAATATATAACATAGTGTAACATCCAAGTTCTGCAACACACAAACACAAACTCTACCACATGCTCCATCAATCTTTTTCAATAATTGTAGATAATTATCTCTGTTCTTGAAGAGCAGCTATTCCAAACCGCACAGTAGCTGTCATCTGACAGTTGTTGCAAATGGTTAAGGCTGTGAGCTGTAGTTCCTGTGGTACAGAGTTTGATTTTCTCAGCTCTTATTTGCCTGCTGTGTGACCTTGAGCAAGTCACTTAACTAGACAGTGTTTGGGGACAACTAGGAATTTGTACTATGTTCCTCAATGGTCCCCTGGACTGCAAGCCTAGTAAGTAACCTATGAACTTACATAGTGTATGAGCTGATAGGAAAGGTAAAAAAAGTAATATGTTAGGTATTTTTTACCAAAACACACTTCAGCTCAGCTCCCACCAACACATACCATTCCAAAATTCAGCAGTGCTGAGCTGATTATATCCTTCATCAAACTCAACAAGCATAAAATTGCCTATTTCATTGCTCTATTTATCCTCTTGGGTATTAACATTGATACAGTTGAAGATATGCTCAACTGGGTAGTTTAGTAACATTCCCTGAGAAACAACTATTCCAGGTGACTTTAAATTTGACGGGAATTCAATCTCCATGAATACATTTCAGCAGTCAGTAAATGTATACAGCTTTTCACAACTTATCAATACACCCACCAGGCATAACAAATTACACAATGACTCATTAATAATAAACTAGATTCTAACATCCAATCCTAATAAATTTACAGCCACTGGCAGGCTGTCTCAGACACTCTAAGCCACCATCTACTGACTTATGTTTATAGGTGACCCTTATGTATCCCAAAACAACATCAGTATAATATTGCTCACAATAACATGAAGTTTGATAAACATTCACAGCTGCCCTAAAATCATGTAACTGGAACACATTGAAATATCTGGCATTAGATAGTATGACACTGGAATTTAATCGGGCCTTTCTCAATGTACTCAGTAAAACAAGCCATGAGGAAAAAAAAAAAGAGAGTAAAGGTAAATCCTGTATCATGGTCAACACAATCAAATTAATTAATTCATAAAGTGATAAAGCCTGGAAATCCTGGCTAATACAGAAAACACAACAGAACAACCAGACATTCAGTCAACACTGTAACCTCACTAAAAGTAAAGTTATAGAAAATGGAAAACCTATTATATTTGAAAACTCTAAACAGAACGACGCTAAAGGTTTTTGGGCCTCCATGAATAGAGTAAGGTCCTACACCCTAGCAGAGCCAGACAATTAACCCCTACTCCCAACTTTCCCCCAAAAGTTATTGCAACCAACAACACTCACTTCATCCAAACTGTTAACTAATTAAAGGCAACAGCAATCTGAACTTTACCCATCTATCTGCACACTGACATCAGCCATGATTATTTTTCTCTAAAACCATTCCCCACGTCCACAATAACAACATTTCTAGTCAAATTAAAACACATAACCCTAGCCACAGATAACTTCCCAAAGGAATACTTTAAAATTCCAGCAGACACAGTAGCTTATCATGTATCCACATTAATCAATAGATTACGTCAAGAAAACTATGTCCCAGATGTCTAGAAAAAAATCTTACATCCTGTCTTTACGTAGAAGAACTCTATACAGCTATCAAACTACAGATAACAACATTATCTCTCATGCTTAGCAAAGATTTAGACCAAATCACAGGACAACTATCCTCTTGGACTTTGTCCATGCCATCAAATTTAAAGAAACAATGTCAAAATTGTTTTGTCACTTTTTGTGGATATGTCATAGACTTTTGACACTGTCAGATATGACAAACCACTCCAAAATCTACAGTATAAAAGACAGCCTCCAACTGATTAACATCTATTTAGCCAGCAGACAGCAACAGGTAAAGTGACAATCAGGTCTATCTTCTTTTCTTGCAGTTACTGTTGGGGTACAACAAGAATCTGTCTTAGAACCCCTTTAATGTCATCATAAGTAACCACAAAGCTGCATGCATGCATCCCTCATTCAGTATACTATGACTCAACTCTAATCTGTGTAGCTGACAATCTGTCTGAAATTCAGTTACCCAAAAGCCTTTCTCTTCCATTGACGTTTGGCTGCATAGCTCCCAAACCACTTGTCTTTACTCCTAAATCTCACTCAGATACCAATCTGGACTTCAAAATCAATTCCTTATACACCACATAAATTCAAAGGGTAACATATACTAAGCTGCTAGGTGTTACTGTAGATAGAAACCTAAAATTTGACCAGCATAGACGCAAAGGAGTCAAATGACACCCCAAAAACTTGAAGCATTATACTGAATAAAACAGTTGCATGCTGAACCTAGCAGAAACAATATAGCACCCACCTGTCTACTACCTGCAGTACATTATGTCTCCTCGGATCTGTATTATTTCATTGAAATCTACTTACATCGAACTACTATTCATCGAACCGGCATCATCAAACTTCCCTTCACTGAACATTCAAATCAGTGAATATTTTTCCGAGGTAAGGAAACTTTACTGGACCAGCACAAACACATTAAATTAAACCCAACAAAGTGGGGGGCTACACCCCCTCACTTATATATACCAACTTCAAGATCACACTACAGTGGAGAAAAGGGCAAATTTCTGTATGTTGACCAACTGGATTTGTCTAGATTTCTTGCTCTAAGAGGTTGAGAGGTACTTGGTTCGATGAATAGCAGTTTGATGTAAGTAGATTTTGACAAACTGATATAGACCCGCCTCCTCTATACTTGTAAAACTCCATGCCAACTAAACTTTTCTAGATACAACTACACTACAAAAAATTGCCAGGTTTGCCTGTAATCTCTCTTATAAGGTCCACCACTGCAATACCTTCAAAAAAATGAATGGGCTAGAAATACCTTATCACCTCAGTGACTCAATAGCTTGCTGCAGCCCTTGTACATAAACTTATCCTAGCCTTAAATATCCTCCAAAACTTTCAGCCCACAGAAGCCTGTGCTCAAACTACAAAGCATACCTTTCAACCTGGAAACATCAAAAATCTGGACAAAGGCCCATAAAAAGTAAGTACAACTGGCCAAAAATCTGTACGCTAATTAACATAAAATCTGCTTACATAATTATGTAATACCACCCTCCCTCTCCATTGGAATTGTGAGATATCACCAACAGTCATTCACAAATTGCATAACAGACAAAAATATTGAACACAAAATATGCATGTTTTTTTTTTCTGGCAGTAGCTATTGTTCTTTTTAGTTCTGCTTTTATTAAGCATGTTTGCATTTCTTTATAATCCTGTATTACAAAGTATTTAAATATCTGTTGTCTTTCACCATCATCCTCAAAGCTATTAAGAAAGCAATTTCTCAGAGCTTTGGTTACCTCCTGAACTTTCACTATTGCAAGACCTACCATTGAACATAATGACATACCAGCACTACAGAAAATAAAAGTATAAATCAGTACCATCCTGGGACAATCACAGTATTTCAAAGGATTGCATTGGCATGTATTTATATTCCACCTAAAACAACTATTAATAAGTTTAAGCAAATTATGGGAGATGTAATTACCTTTGACTAGGAAATATCAGTCATGTCCCCCACCTCCAGTCCAAATCCCTAGTGGAGAAACTATGTCAAAATTATTACTGGTCTCCCACAACTCAACTGCATTCTTCCCCAGCTGTAAAAATGTCATGCCCAGCAAAAGAAGATGTAAACTCAGTAGTCTGAGAATCAAAACAGCAGCAGAGGTTTTATTTGGAAGCACCTTCCACAGAACCACATATCAGTAAAGTCTGTTTTTTTATTTAACTTTTGCTTAAAGTCTGGCCCTTTTCGCTGAGAAGAACAGCAGAATTTACTTAGTCACTTGTAACCAAAGAAATAGTATTGTTTTTTCCTCCCTTTGGAAGATAACTACATTGGAGGATTAGATGCCGGAAAGCATGTATTTATTCATTTAGAAATAAAATCCACTGTTACTGCAAGCACCTGGGGAAAAAGATATGTAACTAAAGAAAACCAAATGTTACGGAAAAGGCTGATTGAACCAAAATAAATAATGCAAAAGTAAACAACAAATCAACCAGCTAGCACAGTGTAAAATAAACAAAGTTTTATGAAAAACTGTAAGCACTTTCATGCTGAAGCACTGAGTTTCTGGCTTGAAAGCAATCACAATCACTGAAGGCATATGAGGAGGCTGTTATTAAGCCAAAATAGCTATGGGCCAAGCAAAATTGCAGTGCAATAAACTCCTGAAACAATAAACTACAACAGAAGGTAACCGCAAATTTATAGAATTACTCACACATATTAAGTAGAAACACAAGCCCCACAAGAAACAATAACATCCCGCAGATGCATAAAACTACTTGAAAAAATGTAGTATTGCAGTGGACAAAATGCACAGCAGGAACAATTAGGCATGTAGAAATATAAGAACTAATACAGCAATCTGCAAGCATGTAGCACAATCAATCCAGCAAAGATAGTGAATATGTAATCTCCAAGCAGTGGCTGGTAAACTCTGGTTGCACACACTCAGAAAGAAAGTTATTTATACCACTATACCAATGTTTATTCACATTAACATTGCAATGAAGGTGCATGAGGTGGCCATATTAATAGAAACATATTGCCATTTACACAAAATCAACACAGATATACACTTTAGATTGCCCTAGAAAGGAAAGTTACCAAACCGAGGAGTGATGACAGCCAGAGCGATGACAGTCAGAGGTTCCAAAAAGTTACCTCGACATCCACCAACAAAAGGAGCAGAAATACAATGGGTGTGACATCGACGTACCCCTTCATCCTCCTGATGGGACTGTCCCTAACTTTACAGCTGGTACCGTACACTGACTGCACACTAATGACCACAAACTACTCTGTGCACTATGAATGCACTAGCACTATCCAGGATTCCAGAGCTTTTTTCGCCAGCAGCCCGGATGCCATATCGTAGGCATTAGGCAATGTTAGACTGACTGATACGATAAGCAACAACTACTAGTACTAGTAGCAACATCAGCCATGTTTTGAAAAACTCCTGACACAGTCTCGCAGGCAGTCATCACTGCCTCACAAAGCTGATGCCATCACTCTTGACCCCTGCACGTTGATGACGTTATCTGATAAAGTCAGCTGCCACTTAAAACTGTAAATAAAAATAAAAAAAAATGGGAATTAAAGGGGCCACCCAGAAATTCATGGCACCCCATTATTTTGCCCTCAAAACCAGTAAATACCAAGGAATTCAGTATGGTTGAGAGGTGTGACACAAAGCTGTACTGTCTAGTCACAAAACCAACAACTCAGCTGGAAAAATACTTTATTCAATTTACATTCCCAAACTGGATCTCAGTACCTTTCACACTAAGACTCACTAACAACTTGTGCACTTTCAAAAATCAACTGAAATAGCACTTCAAGGACTTATGACTGTTCTCGCTCCGACACACACTAATTGTTAACACAAGCTGCCCTTCCTTTACCACCCTTTTCCCAAATTTTCTCACTCCCTAAAACTATTGACCTTTAATAATGAATGGTAAGACTCAATTGTAAATAAAAGGTATGTAGTGTCAGTCTCTTGCATATACTTCCAGAGTTCTGTTCTTAGATTAGCTGGAGGTCCTCATCCCACCCCCACCTGAAATAAAAAAGACCACAGTAAAGAACTTCTCAAAAGCCGACTTCACACTTCTAAAGACTAGTGTGGTCTCCTTTAAGGCCCCCGAACCGGCGGAAAACAGTACTCAAGCCGCTGAATCACTTACAAATGCCTTCTACCAGCACCTGCAGGACTGCATGGATAAGGCAATCCCAAGCAAAACAAAGACTCTTTGTACCAAAGGCAAGCGTCCAGTCTGGTGGACCCCAGCCATAAACAAACTCTACAACAAAAGGAGGAAGCTACTACAAGATAGAGCAAAATCCTTAAAAGGTAAGACACCCTTGATCATTATAAGTAAAAACTAAGAGCTCTCATAAAATCATCCAAAGCAAATTTCGAGAGAAAAATAGCTAAAGACTCAAAAGACAATCATAAGGCCTTCTTTAGCTATGTTAGAAACCTAGGAGGAAACTCCCAGATATGCTCAGAACTAGTTCAAAATGATGTGAAGATTACTGATCCTACAGACATTGCCAACATACTGGCTGACAGGTTCAGTGCAAACTTCTCCCCTCCCCAAAGGAGAGATATCTATACCAAGCGATTGCAGCCCCCAAACATCTCCAGCGCCCAAGTGAGAACTGCTCTCTCCAAAGCAAAAACACAGCATCCATGGGACCTGATGGTGTCCCCGGCTGTGTGCTCCACGAACTCAATGAGGAATTAAACCCACAGCTAGGACAGCTGTTTAATCAAAGTCTTACCTCTGGATACGCACCCAGGAGTGGCGCACTGCAACTGTGGTCCCACTTCACAAAGGCGGTGCCTCCACCGACCCTGGAAATTACCGGCCCATTAGCTTGACAAGCCTTATCTGCAAAGCCATGGAGAGGATCATAATGGACCTCATAAATAAAGACATAGGGAATTTGCAGACTTTGGATCCATCCCAGTTTGGCTTTGTCAAAGGCAGATCATGCCTTCTAAACTTGGTTGACTTTTGAAACAGTCACCAAAGCCATTGATGAGGGAAAGGCAGTCCATACAGCCTACCTCGATCTGGCGAAGGCCTTCGATACAATACCCCACTCGGGTATCATTGAAAAACTCATCAGCTTAAATGTTAACCCATACATCACAAGATGGGTTGCAAACTGGCTGAGTGACAGAACCCACAGGGTCAGAGTTGCTGCCGCCATGTCAGACTCAAAGCCTGTCACAAGTGGTGTCCCACAGGGCTCAGTCCTGGGCCCACTCTTGTTTGGCATCTACTTTTCAGTACAAGCAAACATAGGAGGGTTATGTCTGATAAAGTTTGCAGATGACTGGAAACTGGGCCATAGTAGAAAACACATCTGACACAGATATCCTTCAGAAGGGTCTCACAGAAGCGGATAACTGGAGCCAGAGCCACGGCCTAAACTTAAATGCCAAAAAATGCATAGTCATCCCTTCGGGAAAAACAAGGTTACCCCTAGCTACCAAATAGGTGGCAATCCACTGAGCACAGAAGAAGTTATCAGGGACCTGGGGACCCAGGTTGATAGTAGTCTGTCATTCGACACCCATGTAGCTAAAGTAGTCAGGAAGACCTTCTACATCGCCCACCTTATCATGAAGGGATTCTCATCTAGATCAAGGGAGGTCATAGTCTCCCTTTACTCATCACTCATTAGACCAATGATTGAGTACAATGCCCCATTCGAATGTATCTGACCCGACACTTGCAGCAGCTGGAGAGGCCACAAAGTTCCTCACCAAAAGGATAAAGGGTCTCAAAATCTGTCCTATGCTGCCCGACTGAAAGAACTCCAGCTCTATTCAGTAAACACCGCTTGCTCAGAGGTGACCTTTGCCTAACATACAAGGCCATGTCAAACCCAGATTTGATGAATATGCTTCACCTCAAAAATCTAGATCCATCAGAGCCACAAGGGCGGAGACTTAAACCTCGACACAGCTATTAATAGGGCGTGCTGGAGGGATAGATTCATCACCCAAAGACTCCCTATGCTGTGGAACAAAATCCCGGTACATGTGAGGCAGAGCACCTCGCTGGCCTTGTTCAAGAGAAATCTTGACCAATGGATGGGAGATCGCAGATATACCCCAGGGATTACCTCAGTGTCACTGCTCGACAGAGGCACAGCAAAATAATGGGTATAGTTCCCCATACTAAAGGGGTGGCGTAAGCCACAAAACGATGGGCTAGGCTTGTAAATGCCCTTGGGCAGATAGCCTAGTATGAACCTATGAACCTATGAACCTATGAACATTTTCTGACACCACTGTCCACAACTAGCATTGTTATGCATATAACTTGCTAGTAAGTACTCTACTTGTTAAGGGTACATTACCTTAATGCAACGTGAATAACTTGTCTAACTCCCACTTTAATACAGGTATTTATGTTTCCTTATGCATATCCATAATTAGAGTTGTTCCACTACTGTTGCTAGGATGTAACATGATACATTTCAACATAATATTGCGATTGTATTAGTGTGAATGTATTTCTTTTATTCAGTGTGCTTTTGCATAACTTGAACCAATTCAATACAACACTGCATATCATTTTCTAATATGGCACTGTCAAAGATGATACTAATATTTATTTTGCCTGTGACAATCTAAATTGTATCTTGGATTATATAAATGAAGCTTTTCTCCTCTGTTCTCCACTGAAGAGGGGTTCTACTCCAGGTGGGACTTCTCTGGTCAACAAGCAAACGATAATGCCCTCCAGGATGTGTGTTAATGTGTAATTAATGCCTGGCCAGGGGTGTTATGAGGCCCAATGCCACAGGTGGAGGGCCTCTACACCATGGAAGGGAGTTAATTACACACTAACACACACCCTGGAGGGCATTACTGTGCTTAGACAATGGCCTCGCTGTAAAATTGTTGTGTTTTACTTGTTTATTAATTTTTTAATTACTATTTTATTTTTTATATATATATATTTTTAATGTAAAATAGTTCCTCTGCCTACTGTTTCAGACTTGCTGTAGTATATGTTAATGGTGTTGGGAGGAAGCATTTTACTTAATATATATATATATATATATATATATATATATATATATATATATATATATATTTATATAAAATAATATAGTGTTTAAAAAAATAAGCAAATGAAACACAACAATTTTACATACAGCCCATTTTCTCTCCCATACACACATACACAGTTTCCTGCTTTCACACACATACATATACACAGAGAGTCTCCTCTGCTTTCATACACACATTCACTCCCACAAGATCTGTCTCACACTCTTTCTCAGTCTCTCACAGTTTCCAGCTGCTTTCATACACACATTCGATCTCACTCTCTCTCGCTTACTCTCACAGGCAGTCTCCTCTGCTTACATACATGCATTTACTCACACATCACTCTTGCTTTCTCTCTCACTCTCTCCATCCATCTCTGTCTCTTTCTCTCTCTCTCTCACACACACACACACACACACACAATCGCTGTCTCTCTCTTACTTACATACATGCATACACACTCCCACACACGCTGCATTTTCTTTTTTTTCTCTTGTTATTTTATACTCACTAAACAGCAAAAGAGCTGCTTAGCAAGTGTAAAATAACTGCTCGCTCGCTCTCATTGACATGCAGGCATACACAAACACACAGACATAAACACACACACGTTCTTTTTGTCTTCTCTTTTTCTATTTTATGCTCACTAAACAGAAAAAAAACGCTGCTTAGCGAGCATAAAATGATGGCGGCCATTCTGTTTCCTCAGTCCGAGTTCCACGGTGGCTTGATAAGCTACTTGAAGCGGCGGACTCGTTCTTCTCAGCAGGCATTACTTATACATTAATACCCTGCTGGAGACCGCTCGTTCTCCAGTCAGGGTATTGATGTACAGTTTGCCCATTGTCTAAAGGAGAATGATAAGCAAACAGTCATACAATCAAACAAACAGACAATCAAACAGTAAAGCCTACAGTCTCCAGTAACTTGATGTGTTTATTATACAAACTATTTCCCTGTCAACAGCCTCGGTCTTTATCAAACGTAACACATAAAAAATATTTAAGAGCAAAAATGTGACACAAATGTTATTATCTTTGACTATCCGTTCTTTCCTGCTACTTGTACCTTATAGCCTCTTGACATTCAAATCTCCAATAATAGTTTATTAGGTAAAGCTTCTTCCTAAGTGGCATGAAATCTCCACTGTTTCACTCATTGTCATTATCTTTTGTCATTCTTTGTTAACTGTGTTACATCATGCATAATGTATACTCCAAACTTCCAGTTGTTTGTAAATATCTTCCCCTTTTCCACTCTAACCCTTTACACTTTTCTTTATCCCAATATGTTCCTACTTCCCTCAATAACCTTATGATCTTTTCAATACCTTAAGAAACAAATCTTTTCCCTAAACAATACAATTAAAATGACTTGAAATAAGTAATTCTTGCTGTAGTTCCCACCTTCCTTTCTCTGCCCTTTCATCTTTTTTTTTTTTTTGCATCACACTCATCACTAAATAAAATAGGTCTCACCCAGGGTGCACCCTCATCTTTCACAATTCCTCATACCTACCACATTTTAGAAATGATAATTAACTATATGTTTAACAAACCAATTCTTATGAATAGTCACAAAATAACGTTACCCATTATTTTATTCTGCATTGCAGTATTCTGCCAAATGTGGTAAATGTGCTAGCAGGGTATTTGTCATCTATTCCTTCAGTGCAGAAGGAATAAAATATGTGATGGAATCAGTTTTATCTGGCTATCAGTTTGACAGATGGCTTTTCACTTTCAAGGGACAGGCCTGACTTTGGGGATTGGCTTAATGGTTAAGGTTTTGACCACACAGACAAGATACACGGTTTGATTCTCACCTTGGGAAGAATGGCTAGGCTTAAAAAGGCCCTCTGGGGTCATTAGCCTAGTAATTACCTATGAACCTTATGCTTCTTGTCACAACTTGTCAGTGATGTTTTGGTGGGGATAATAGTTTACTGTGACTTCCTAGGATCTGACTGGATTTTGCCTGCTGAAGTGCATGGTTTTCATATGTCTGCCCTTCACATCTGTTATGTTTTGGTAACCTGGCTAGTCTTTACATTTTGTTCCAGATCTGATTTTATTTTTCTGGCAATCCTTTTATATCACCATGCTATGCCTGCTTTGATAAACTTTGATAACAAGACTGACTGTAATATCCCTTTATTTATTTATTCATTTATTGCTTTTGTTTACTGTGAAAGTCCAACTGGGCACAAGACCCATTCTCAGATCAAGCCCAAGGAGAAAGGGGCTCCATTTCATAAATTTAGGTGCATGACAATAAAAAAGCCAATAATATATGAAAGTAATTACAAGATTATTTCACAGTGAGACCTAAATTACATTACAAATGTAGCAAAGAGCATGTATAGGAACAGGATGCAGTCTCTTAGTTCTGTTATTTTTATCTGCTAAACACTCTGTTTCTTACACTACAGGACTCTGATGATTAAGAGCTACATCGTGAAATTGTACAATGATAGAAAGACAGTAATACATTAAGGCAAGATATGGAAAGGAAGGATTAAGTATAGGTGAGATTTGAGAAAATGAGGTAGAAACGAGTAATTAGGGGAGACAGTGGGAGAATGTGTGGGGGATAGAGGCGGAATTTTAGTTGGAAAGGTGGCAGTCACTGTCCAGGTGCAGCACATTTGCAGAGCCAGGAGTTGGGTAAGTGCGAGTTCAACTGTAAAGGACTTTAAGGTGCAGTCTTGCATTAGTGACAGAGAGATGGAATTCCAGAATTGGATCCTTGATGTGAGACATGGCAGCTATCTGTTTTTATTTGAGCACCTTTCACTTCTAGGCTCATGGCTTCATTTTATTCAGTGAAATACAGTGTTTATTTATGTCCCTCATGTTTTTATTTTCTTTATGAAATATGATCATCACAGGATTGTTTTTCTTTTCCTTTTACTGCTTATTAATTTTGCATTCCTATTGATTGTCTATTTACTGTATTCTTTTTGTGATATTATTTTTAATAACAATATTTTTATTTTCAACAAAGGCTTATATAAATAACATATGATGGCACTGTCATCACAAAAGAAAAAAAAACTACAATAAATAGAGACAATCATTTGCAGTCTAAAAATATTACAATATAACCAACAATCCAGGAGTATCACCCAAAGGTCATTCCAAAACCAGACCACCACTGAAAATGTGCCTCTTAGGGTTTAGTCAGTCTTTCCTGGTTGCAAATGAAATAATAAATACATAGACTAACAAACAAACAAACAAATAAATAAATAAAGTGTTTCTTCAGTTTAACATAGGAACAGGAATTCATAGAGGCACTGACTGAGACAATAGGCATAGCCTTGCAGGTGGTAAAATATAAATCGATTAGCTGGCAGCAATACAACTTTCCACAGTCCAAATATTAAGTTTTATATAGGTTATCACATAAATCAGGTAATTTGACAGTTAACTGAAGAAAATTCTTTGAGTAACTTTATGAAGAAAACACTAGTTTTTTGACACATACCATAGCTTTAGAAAAATATCTCTTTTTAGCCAATGCTTGACCACATAAAATGAAACTCAGGCTGATATTACACAGGCTAAGTAAGACTTTTCTGTCAAATAATGAGTATATTAAATGAAAAATATAATGTTTGTAGTCCTGTCTATTTCTAATAATTTTACATTTTAGATTGTTCAGCACTGAGACCTAAATAAATTGAACAGATTTATATAACTAAAAGATATAGGACACATCTGCAAAAGAATCACCTCCACAAATACTGCAGTTTGGGGATTTGGGCTTGCCCATTACTGGTAATTTATGGGTCATCAAGTAGGCAATATGTAGAAATGTAATTTGCTGTTGTATAAACTTACCCCAGGATTCAATGAACCCTACAAGGTCATTTTCCGTGACACGCATATGGCCGCAGACAGTTTTAGATTCAGTAAGCGCCGTGTAGAAGCTCGCACCCCTACGCAAACAAGGTAAACACAGTGGCATGCTAACTATAGCATAAGCAGCTGAATTGCATGCTAATCGATCAATCCAATATGGTGGAGATTCAGTTTCAACAAGCTGTAAAACATCCATGTAGACTCCATGCTGATTTTTCCTGCGAATTCCAAAACTTTTGGAATACAGCCACAGAAAGGAGTCTACATGGACAGAATGTTAGGGGCTGCTGCTTTAATTCATTTGTATGTGCTACAGGCTGAAGCCAGTGCTGCTGCTGTTGTTAATAGGCCTAGGCCTTGAAGGAGAAGAGTTTTCAGGCCCCACTTAACTTATCACAACCTACATGACATGGAAATTGAGAAGCTCTACAGGGTGAATAGGGAGATACTACAGGAAATCTGAGACCTCTACCATCCTCAGCTCATTGCCAGAGCCAACCGTGGGGAACCCATCCTGGTGGAGACAAAGGTATGTGTTGCCCATAAAATCTTATCTACAGGAACCTTTCAGAGATCAACAGGGGACATGCTGGGGGTGTCACAGGCATCAGCATCCAGGATCCTCCACCAATTCTTGAATGTTTTGCTCCAACATGCCAGTGACCACATATATTTCCCCTATAGTTCTGAAGACAGGGCCAGAAATATGCAGAAGTTTTACTGTTTATCACACTACCCTGAAGTAGTGGGTGCCATAGATTGTACACATATAGAAATGAAGGCACCACATGGGGAACAGGGTAGGCTCTACATTAACAGAAAAGGCTACCACTCTATCAGCTGCCAAGTTGTGTGTAATGCCAGGAGAATCATCTTGAACATGTGTGCTGGCAACTCAGGCAGTTACCACAACTCACATATCTGGCACACCACCTAACTGTACCAGAGGTTTGCTAGGGGGGGATATCTCATAGGGTCATTTACTGAGGGATGCAGGCTATGCACTGGAACCAAGGCTGATGACATCCATCAGAAATGCACACACACCCATGGAAGAAAGCCATAATGAGGCACATGCTCAAACCAGAAATATCATTGAGTGTGTGTTTTTGGGCTGCTGAAGTCACGGTTCTGGTGCATAGATACATCTGGGGGAGCCCTGCAGTACAATCCATAGACATGTACAGAAATATTCACAGTATGTGCTATGCTACAAAACATAACCCTGAGTAAATAGCGTCAGCAGGATCAGCAAGAGGAAGGGGCACACATCCCACCACCAATGTCATGGTCACCCCAGCCACAGACAGATGAGGAGTCAGGGGGGAACCACCATCTGCTGTGGGTGTAAGCAGACATAGAAGTCCTCAGTATGCCCTTACATTGGCTAAGATACAATACATGGCCCACTCACTCACCATCTAGGGGTCTAGAACCTTCCTCCTGCTCCTATACATATAGTAACATTGTTGCCAAGCAACTCACACAACCTTTACCTCCCCATGTACTGGCTGTGCACTGCTTGCATCAGAGTCAACTTTGAACTAAAACCATGTTAACTGCTGCATTTGCAAGGTAAATCTCTAACCTGGAATGTATTGTGTAAAAATGTGAATGAGTGGCATATCCTTGTATCAAATTAATTGGTACTTTAAGCAAGTAAAAAGTGGGAGATTGGTACAGTCATGCAACTGACTAACATGACAGCACAAACTTGTGTGACTTATATCTGTTCATTACTAAGTAGTAGGGCTCAGGGATCAAAGATTCACACAGTCATACCCATAAAAAGTAGTGATGGTCACTGCATGGCCCAGTTTTGTACCATACATTTGTAATGGAAAATCATTAAAAAGAGAAGTTTGAAAGTGATGATACACATTGCAGTTTTTGACTTCACAATCCTCACAAGATCATTCACAATAAAGTTGGGAAATGGTGATGCTATCAATAGTGTAACTTTCCAAGGCCAATATAAGTCAAAGGTAAAATTACCAGTACTAAGCACTTTAAAGCTATGCACCCTGAGCATCAGACCCAAAGCTTATGTGTCCCTGAATCCAAAAGACAGTAAACAGGGATATAGTACAGTTATCATTACTTGCACAGGGTTTTGTGTGGGGGAGCAGGACACAAAACACAAAGACTCAAAAGGTAAGTGAGTGTGTGTGAGTAAGAATAAGAAGACAGCAGACATCTGGATAAACCACCAAATGGCCAGTGAGACAAAATGAGTTTTAAGCTGCACAGCTTAACCTTGTAACTGCTGTGTGTGTGTCTGTAGGGGTTCTTCAGGTGAAATTGGTGTGTGAGAGTCTGCATGGACACAGCCAAGCTCTGTGCTGGCTCCTGGTCTTGTTATGTCGGACAGGTGTGAGCCATGCATAGTAGAGGTGGCGGTTCATCATTTTAGTCCCCGACCATGAGAACTAGCTCTGTCAGGAGTTGCTCTGGTATATCCACACCTACGGTCAGATGCACTGCTGCTACCTGAATGTGACTGATGTCTGCTGGATGAGCTCCTTTCATGGGGACAGCCAGGACCATGACTCCATGGCTTGCCATGTCTGGGTGTGAACAACACACTCACTGATGGTGCCGTGGAAGTACTGCCACTATGTGAGCGTGACCGGGCACAGCCACATTTACTGACAGCAGATGATGTTGCTGACCTATCCCCATGAGAATGCCATTCCCCCTCCCAGCAGACGTTCTATCACATAAAGTTTTTGTTCTGTGACAGACAGCCCCTCATTCCAAAATGTCATTCACCTGATTCATTGAATTGGCAAAAGGGTGGAGGCAGTCACGCATGTCAGCTTGTGCCACATCTACAACCCTGAGCATTTATCTGGACCACCTATGAGAATGTACCTGTGCCTCCATGACAGCCCTAAACATATGTTGAGTGACATGGGAAAAGACACCTACACCAGGTGCAGGAGGGACTGCAGGCCCCCTCTGAGCACCCCTATCAACCCTCCTGCATGACATCTCACCCACAATTTGGCTATGACCAAACTCAAACAGGCACTGAAGCTGCATTAACCACACTTTCCTGATTAATGGACTCGCCCCCTACCTGGCCAATATCTGTGGGGTCACTACTCTAGTCTAATATATGCTAACAAACTAACTGTGGTGCCACTACTGCAGACAGGACAGCAATACACACAACAGGCCTGACATCAACAGCACACACTAAAATATTTCTTTAAATTGCTCATCAGTACTGACATAAAAATGTTTGGCTTACCATTTGCAGATGAGAGAGTCCTCTGCAATCCAGATAGGCCTGAAAGAAGTTAAGCAAGAGGTAAGGGCAACATCATTACAATTAAAAGTAACACGGGGGTAATACTTTTACCTCTTTATATGTTCATTAGCTACACTTTCAACAAGAACATGGCTATCAACTCAAATCAAAGTTAATAACTGTAGCAATCTTCAATTGCCCCCCAAAAAATACAAGTGACACAGAAGTAACTTATTGATTTTAATTGTTTTACTATACAACAGTATTCAACTGTTGAGATATCAAAGCCTACCTGGAAGCTCCTCCTGGGACATGTTTGCTGTCTCTCAAACTGTTGCTCCAACATCCAGGACATGCTGTACTGCATTCTCCAGGGAGGTATCTGGATCCCTGATATTGGCCAGGATCTTTTCGTTGGATATTAGTGGTGGTTCCCTAGCAGGCCCTTCTCCAGTAAACATCTGGTTATGGCCCACTGCAGCTGCTCTCCTCCATGCAGATGGATCATGTCACTGGCCCTGTGGCACCTGCTCATATGTCCAGCTGTGGCCACCCACAGCATTCAGGTCATCAACAATCTGTTGCCAAATTTGCAACCTATGTGCCATATCTCCCCATCCCCTTTCCAGCAGAAAAACACCATGTTGCCTAAAGGCATCCACTATGACCTGGTTGTCAGCATCGGTGAAGGGGGGTCTCCAAGGACTGACACACCTGGGTGGTATACTCCTAGGTGTCCTAAGAGACAACAGAAGGATAATACAAATAAGTATTACATAAGTACAACATAATTGTTTCCAGATAAAACTGAAAGGTAGCCACTCAGTATTACCCCCTGTAGAAACAGACAACAGTCTACAGATGTGAAATACGAAAGACAGGCAAGATGGATAACAAGGAGAATAACTACCCCCTGTAGAAACAGGCAACAGTCTACAGATGTGAAATATGAAAGACAGGCAAGATGGATAACAAGGAGAATAACTACTCCCTGTAGAAACAGACAACAGTCCACAGATGTGAAATATGAAAGGCAGGCAAGATGGTTAACAAGGAGAATATCTACCCCCTGTAGAAACAGACAACAGTCTACAGATGTGAAATATGAAAGGCAGGCAAGATGGATAACAAGGAGAATAACTACCCCCTGTAGAAACAGACAACAGTCTACAGATGTGAAATATGAAAGGCAGGCAAGATGGATAACAAGGAGAATATCTACCCCCTGTAGAAACAGACAACAGTCTACAGATGTGAAATATGAAAGGCAGGCAAGATGGATAACAAGGAGAATAACTACCCCCTGTAGAAACAGACAACAGTCTACAGATGTGAAATACGAAAGACAGGCAAGATGGATAACAAGGAGAATAACTACCCCCTGTAGAAACAGACAACAGTCTACAGATGTGAAATATGAAAGACAGGCAAGATGGATAACAAGGAGAATATCTACCCCCTGTAGAAACAGACAACAGTCTACAGATGTGAAATATGAAAGGCAGGCAAGATGGATAACAGGGAGAATAACAAGAGAAACATATTCTTGTTTGTGCTATAACAGTAACTCACCTTTGCTCCCCCAAAAAGAACAGGAAAATGACACATTTTGCTAACAAACCATCTCTGAAATGCTAAAAGTGCTATCAAAGGAACTGTCCCTGAAACATTTGTACATATTTCTCACACAGTATTCCATTTTCATGTATTGGCAATCATGTATACCTCTGAAATGGCTTGACAAGCATGCCCATGGCATCAGTATACTTCTAATTAATGCAATCAGATAAAAGTGTAAAAACATTTGCTTCAGATTTTTCTTAAATACATTCCAGCATATGTAGTATGTAGCTGACAAAATGGAAGCATACTTTTTGAAGTTCAATACTCCTCTGTACCAATAAATCCTGAAGAAATAGAGTATTTCAGTCTTCCCAACATAAACAAGTCTCCTCACCATTAGTTTGCCTAGTTACACAGTTGATTTTTTATATGGTGTAGAATCAGGACTGTTAGCATAGTGAAGGTGAAAATGCGGTGTGAACTCATTAGAATTGCTGAATGCCAAATACTTGGATCTGTGTATGAGATGTAAACATAGTTCAGGCACTCCCTCAGTGCTTGTTATTAATGGATTGCAACTGTGGATGATTAGTGGTTGGAAGAAGGAAAATACAATAGCACTGCAGGCTGCCTTACTTCCACTGGGTGTGTCAGGTTAGATCTACAAAGTGTTATAAATAAGCAGCCCACAATTTAGAGGTCGTATTCCTTAACATGCAAATTGCCTGTCATTTATTGGCAACTGCATATGATATTATTTCCTCTTAATATCCTCACACATTTAAGGCCAGTGATATATAACGGTGTACACAGTGCATGTCTCAGATAGATTAGGGGTCAGATGAATGCAGAATGGCCAACAAACACAGAAATGTAAGACAGAGCCTTATATTTGCAAACAGTAATCATGACAGGTTGTGTGATCACTAGGTGCACTACATTCACAAGTAATAAATGTACAAATAACACTTGTATTGTTTGATATCACTGTAGATGCTGTTGCAGTTGGTTTTGTGCAGATTGAGTTCAGTTCTTTGCTGCAAAGCTATTTGTGTGGCAAAGAGGGATAAACACTCATCCTGTGTCCAGAAGGTGCATTGGAATGAGAATTCAAACCCAGACCTATGTAGACATATCTGACATGATGTGAGCCATCATTTTCTTGTGTGTATGTCATACACTGATTTTCCTTATTTCAACTACTTGCCCCTTATTTTCTTTTTCTCATTTTCTGCCTTTGTCTCATTTTTTTTTTTGGGTTCAGTGTTGCACAATCATGGGAATGGAGGAAATGAATGCTGGGTTTCGCTGTTCTGATCTCATTTGTGTGAAGTGCAGCAGCATGCAAACTGGACAACTAGACCCCCAGAAAGTAGACAGAACATAGATTGCCAAAAATAGAAACCGCATACATTCAGTTAATGCTGTTGGCTATCGCACAAATCTGCTAAGAGATGTTGCATGGTGGGTAACAGTGAGACCTTAAGAATGATTATTAAAATAGGGAATGTCATGTAACTCTTCCTGTGGCAACAGGTGTTGTGTAGGGCTAGAATACAAATGATCCTGGGTTCTAGTACAGGGTGTCCAACCTCTTTTTTTAACTCTTGTGACATTGCATTCGTGGTTGTGCACTGCTTAGCTATGCGCAAACATGTGTATCCTGCATGCAGATGCACTTTGTTATCCATCGCTCAAACCCGCTGCTTGCAGTGCTATGGAAATGTACATAATATGTTGTATTACTGCTGTTTAATATTCATTTCCTGTGTATGACATGAAATTACATGTGGAAACATTACAAACTGAGGGCTATATCTAACAATATATACAACATATTTATAATACATCCATGTGTTGCCACTCCCTCAAGCACTACAACATTGGGGTGTCAGTACTTTTTCCACACATATGTCAGTCACACTACAAAATGCAATATCAAATGTTGTGTGCTATATAATGCACATCAATCTGGTAGCATGCAGAACTACAACTATTGACCCATACACCTAAAAAGCCTTATCTGCAAGACTAGGAAATGACACAGCAAAAACCATGTCCACAGAGGCATAGGCGACCTTCAACACATTTGACCCTACCCATTTTGTTTTTGTCAAGGATATATCTTGCTAATTGACCCTTGTGGACTTGTTGGATACTGACCCCAAATACCTGGATGAGGGATAACCGGACATGCTGCCTATGTTGAGTTATCCAAGGCCTTTGACACTCTCTCCCATTCATGTGTCATAGTGAAGATCTCCCATATGTGAATTAAGCCATACAGTAGTAGAGGGATAGGCAACTGGCTCACTGACATAACAAATACTGTCAAAGTTGGGGACTTCACTTCCACCACTAGCCACTTACCATTAAAATACTGCTGGGCCCTCAACTGTTTGCAGACTATTTCACTGAAGTGCAGGCAGTGGTAGAAGGCCTGTGGTTTACCAAGTTTGCAGATGACTACTAACTGGATACAGTAATAAAGAGTCCCCTAGCGATGGTAACATATTATGGAAGGGGCTGCCACACACAAATGATTGGTGTCAAACTCACAGACTGAACCTTAAAGCATACAATAGCTCGTTGTCCCCTTTGGCAATGAATTATCCCTGCAAATTATGAGATACATAGCACATATATAAGCTGAAACAGAGTATTGTGAGACTTGGGAACACGTGTTGATAGCAATCAAAAGTTTCATCACTATGTGTCTATAGTGGTGACACATACATTCTGCATTGTGCACATTATATCTATGGACTTCAAATCCAGGACCAGGGTGATCATACCTCTGTTGTACTTTACCCTTGTCAGACCACTAATTGAGTACAATGCTCTCTTCTGTCTGTACCTCACCAGACACCTGCAGCAATTGGAGAAAACACAGGATTGTGCCTGAGAGATTCCAGGGCATCCAAACATGACATACATGGAAAGACTGAAAGGCCTGTAACTGTACTTAGTATCATGCAGGCTGTTGAGAGGTGACCTATGCCTGCCCTACAGAGCAGCCTCAGACCCTGCCCTACTGGAAATTCTGGGCATCTGCAAATCAAATTGGACAAGAATAACTTGCCCCAGGGTTCTCATCCTAGCCTGGAACAAAAAGGGAATATGCTGGGGAGACAGATATATCCCACAATGACTCACAATCCTCTGTAATAGGTTCCCATGCATGTGAAGTAATGCTTCTCAATGACCCAGTTCAACTGCAACCTTGACTACTGGTTTGGTTATTGTGAATTCACCTCTGGGATGGCATCTATGTCCCTCATGGACAGGGCCATTGGTGCTGCTCAGAAAATAGCTCTGCTAACAATGACCATTCAACTAGACTCAGTAAGGGCACTTGTGTTTTTACACAGCTAGGCTTCTAAACACTGTAAGGCTAGTAGCCTCATATGAACATATGAAGCTATGAGCTTATGCAGGCCTCCCAACATTGTGTCTCTCACATGGCCTGCTGATGTCATCTACTATAAGTTCATCTGCACTCTTAGAAAAGTCAGATTTGTGTTATGGTGCTTGCATGAAGTACTGTGTTCTGTAGTTTGTGTACTTAGGTAGGGATTCTGTTCTCACTGCAGTCAAGTGTGTGTGTGTGTGTGTGTGTGTGTGTGTGTGTGTGTGTGTGTGTGTGTGTGTGTGTGTGTCTGTCTGTCTGTGCGTCTAGAAAGAAAAGCATAAGTGTGCATCCCACAGTTAGTGCTCCAATACCATGGCTTGACAGTATTTTGATTATTGCAGATGTCTACATATCGATTTCATGCAGGCCACCAAACATCCTATCCCCACATGGCCCTGCTGATATCATCTACTCTAAGTTTACCCGCAGTCTTGTAAAAGTCAGACTTGTGCTGTGGCACTTGCTATGATGTCCCTAAGTTCATCCGCAGTCTTGTAAAAGTCAGACTTGTGCTGTGGCACTTGCTATGATGTCACTGCTCTGGGTCAGTAATCAAGGAGCCTCAATCCTCACCACTGACACCAGTGAGGGACGTTTATATGGAAAAAATAGATACAATATTTCCAGATGCAGCTCTCTGCACCAAGCACAATTTCCCTTAAGAGCACACAGGGAGCACACTCAGTCCTGGAGCTGGGTTTCCCTCTATTGATCCAGACCCCAAATAAGACTTCCCACTGACGCAGCTGTAAGAGCTGAATCCTCAGCCAAGTGTTCACATCTGCATGGACTGCCAAGTCCTACATCACCCTCTCTGTGAAACTAATGCTCTGTGTCCCTGGTCCAAGTAGCTTACCCACACACTCTTTGAGATTTGATTTTCTCACACACACATACACACACACACACACACACACACACACACACACACACACACACACACACACACACACACACACATGCGCACACACATGCGCACACACACACATTCCCACACACACACTGGAATGACTGGCACACATTTACCAGTTGTACCTCCTCTGCCCAGACTAAAAGGTAGATACTGCCACCAAAACACTCCACAGCTAGCTACTCTAAGGCTCTTTCAAGGATATCCAATTATACTGAGTAAAATTAATACTAATACTAATGGTAGTGTTTGACAAGGCTTTCAGGAGTGGCCACAGTGTTACCAAATAAATATAAATACTCTGAAAGGTTAAAATATCCTGTAAGAGACTAGCCACTATGAAAAGTTTAAATATATTTAATAATAAATATAAAAGAACATAAAATACTAAATATCTATCTACAGTAAACACCAGAGTTTCAATTACAGGAAATATTAAAAATAACACAGATGTAAAGATTCACACAGATACAGAAAAACAATACTTAACTAATCTCACTGTATTTTCCTGACTGATATAAAGAATTTCTGTTTTCTACTTACTTAATAAAGCAAGGCAAGATGAAGTGGGTGAGTGGTCTTGTCAGTTCCAAAACAGAGTGCCCTGAGACTTCTGTCTCATCTAGTATTACAACATCATTTAAGTGCTGGATTACAGAATTACATCACATACATCTGGTCATCTGACTTTGAGTTCCCCACACTACTCCCTTTACTAGAAACTGAACCAGAATCTAGCACATATGTGTCATAATACACACACACACACACACACACACACACACACACACACACACACACACACACACACACACACACACACACACACACACACACACACACACATATATAGCTTTGCTAAGATGTGTTATAGCATCAGGAAGCTATAAAATCATTTCAGAAACTTCCACCCTTTCAGGGAAGCAATTAGTTCACCCCTAAGGACAATACAGTAGGATTCCTAGTCCTGGTTTTCACAGACGTTTTGTCCCTGGCTGCAGTCAGAACTGTAAGATACAGTCTTTATCACCTAAACAAGCTAATTTAAATTAGGCTATTTTTCAAAGTTATCTGGACTGAGATTAACATCTTCTCTTCCAGTATCCTCTGTTGCAATATATTCATTTCAACAGTTACAATACAGTCTGATATACAGGTGTATTTCTTTTCTGTCCAGCAAGACCCACTGTTGGTACATTTTAATACAAGAAGCTTTACAAATACATTTTCAACACAAACACCTGTACAAATTAGTTTTATATAATTTCTTTACAAAACTCTAGCTAGCTATGCTGACATATGTTACACATCCTCTGCCCTACTTCTCCTGGTATAGCTGGCAATACCTCACGTCATCACATTTGCATAAAGTACTGTGCTCTGTAGTCTGTGTACTTAGATAGGCAGGGGTTCTGTTCTCTCAAGTAGGTGTGTGTGTGTGTGTATGTGTGTGTGTGTGTGTGTGTGTGTGTGTGTGTGTGTGTGTGTGTGTGTGTGTGTGTGTGTGTGTGTGTGTGTGTGTGTGCATGTGTATGTATAGACAGAAGAGCTGACGTGTGTGTCCCACAGTTACTGCTCCAATACCATGGATTGATGTATTTTGATTCTTGCAGGTGCCTACACATCCATTTCATGCAGCCCAGCCAACAGCTTGTCCCCACATGGTCTGCTGATGTCATCTACTATAAGCTCACTTGCAGTCTTGTAAAAGTCAGACTTGCACTGTGGTTCTTGCATAAATTACTGTGCTCTGTAGTCTGTGTACTTAGATATGTAGGAGTTCTGTTTTCACTGCAGTCAACTGTGTGTGTGTGTGTGTGTGTGTGTGTGTGTGTGTGCATGCATGTGTGTGTGTGTGTGTGTGTGTGTGTGTGTGTGTGTGTGTGTGTGTGTGTGTCTGTGAGATCATGCTTGACATTATATAGAGCATTTTACTCTAGCACGTGGGACACTGTTATTTTCTCCTCAACAGACTGATGTTGTCAGCTATAAAGAGTTGGCTAACGCATTCCAAGTCAGACTTGTGCCGTGGTGCTTGCATAAAGTACTGAGTTCTGTAGTCTGTGTACTTAGATAGGTAGGAGTTCCATTCTCACTGCAATAAATTGTGTGTGTGTGTGTGTTTGCTTGAGCTTATGCTTGCCATTACAGACAACAGTTTACAGCAGCATGTGGGACACCATTATTACCATATTCTCCTCAACAGACACTGCTGATGTCATCAGCTGTATCAGATGTTTGGATATGCAGGGTAAGACCCTGGCCTGGAGGCCAAACAGACGTTACCTCATCCTATACCAGACAGATTACAGTGAC
The DNA here is from genome assembly GCF_019279795.1 of Protopterus annectens. Lineage (NCBI taxonomy): Eukaryota > Metazoa > Chordata > Ceratodontiformes > Protopteridae > Protopterus > Protopterus annectens. Next base: position 116,087,837 of record NC_056750.1, on the reverse strand, counting down.
ATGGCTTTAACATTATCCACATACATCATGGCATGGTTTGTAGACCTTATGTTATCTTGCTGAGAAAGTCCTATGGTCTGTCGAGCTTCTGCATGTTTCTGGGAGGTATGTGCAGCAAACAGCATTATACTCTATTACTGGTCTGATGTGGTTTGACCACGGTGCTGTCATAAAATCCTAAGAGCTGCACATGATGTATGATGTGCACAACATAGGCTTTCAATACCAGTTTGGACACTTGGTGGTCGAAGGTCAGACTGCTATCTACATATGTTCCCAGTGCTGACATCACTGGGTGTCAGTATAGCAGGACTGCTGTGAATGTTGTGATTAACATGGAATTCTACTTTTCAAATGGACAACATAAAAAAGACACATTTCTGCATTTAGTTGTAGATCGTATGCCTTTGTCCGCATTCATTTGTCAGTGTTAGCTCCTCATGTATGTCTCTGTTAGCTCCTCCTATACTATGTTATCATCATTGGTGGACTGACTCAATGATTGCAACTGATATGCAAGAATCAGCAAACTTGTTAAAGCAGTGGCCATATACTTTAGCTTGAACTGTTGAGAAATAGAGTCCAAACAGTGAAGGGCCAAGCGCAGATCCTTGGTATATGCCAATGGTGACAGCTCTACTGGTACAGGTTGATTCACCAACTTTCACAGTATGTGTTCTGTTGGTGATCCAACTATTTGTCTAGCTACTGACATAAGGGTTAATTCCCAGTTAGGAGGGTTTCTCAATGATACTTACATGGGGGATTGTGTCAAAACCCTAAGCCAGATCAAGATAGGCAGTATGCACTGTCTTACCTTCTTTCAGGCCTATCACAAGGATGCAGTGGCCTGTGGCAACATCACAGATTGCCTGTGGTGTGACTCAGCACATACACCTTCTTGATACAGTGGAATACACACTCCAACACACCCTCCATATGGGCTGTATTCCCATACAAGGGTATATATCAACATGCATCCATCTGAGTAGAGGGGACAGCACCTGGTGCATGCATGTATATAGACATCCTGACTCTCCTTGACTGTGAGGTGGACCAACATATGGTCATGGACCTCTTCTACATGTACATTAGTCATATTCTAGCTGTGTGCAACAGACCTGCATGACTTATTAATGCTACATCATGTCTGTTATATCTGATAGATGTTCTCAAATAGGTCATCTAGGGCATGCAAGATGACAACAGTATCATCTTGTGGAACTTGCCCAGGTCAAGCTATTTGATTCAAATACACACTGAGGTATTCACTCAGTACTCTGATATGTGACCATAAACAGCTATATCGCCAAACGGGTAGACCACTGTACCACATACATGGCATCTCACTGTGTTGAAATGTGTGATGTGACCTTTGTCTCAGCTCCAGTGATCAGCTCTGTACAGCAGGGCTGTCTGCTAGGCCCTTTGCTATCCATTAGTGAAGTAGTGGACATCACAGAGAGACAGCCACATAAAACACTTTAAAACTTGTTATTCTATCAACTTTCAAAGTTTGGAAGAGCAATATTAAAAATTTGTCCCTATTTTGGGGCCTTTGTCCCCCCATTATTTATGACTTTGTCTAGATTTCTTGCTCTAAGAGTAGGGCCTGTGCAATGAAAATGTATTTTAAGTGACTGTCACATAAGGTGACATAACAATGGGAAGGATGTCTGTTTGAGATAAGCATCCTTACATGAGTAATGCAGAGGACATCTATCAGACATCTGACATACAGTTAGGGTAGGGTGTATATTGTGAAGCTGTGCAAACTGATATGCCATATAGATATGTGATTGATATTGCTACTACAACCATCTTCCATTGACAAGCCTTCCTCTGCTGTACATTGGGTAGTTTTATCTGTCCTCTTTCCCTGTGTTCAATCATTCATTTCATGTGTGTGTCCCTATTCAATACACATACTTCCCCTGAGTGTTCATTTTACATGGCAGTACATGTCCCGTTATGGATCATTTACACAGCTTCAGTACACAATGCCAGGAATGGGATATCACAATACTCTGCACTGTAGGTACACTGTCCTGTACTGTGTTTAGACCATATACTTCACATAATCATACCTCTCAACTGTTCAGATATTCTCAGGATGTTCAGATGTATTCCTTATCAAATCTGTGGTTTTCTGTCATATCACTGGGATGATGTCAGGACTGATGTGAATCAATATTACATACATTTGAGTTCATACCTCTCAATTGTCCTGGTTTGTGCCGAATGTCCAGTTTTTGTCTCATGTTTTTGATCTTTTCCTCATAACATTTTGTTTTTTTGGCAAATCATTGGCATGTCATAACAGATTGACATTAGAAACCGATGACAGACAGTTGAGTTTCAAACTTCATGCTCTTCAGAAAGTGCAGGCTACTGTACAGCCTATTATTTTATCAACTTTCTAAATTTGGAAGAGCGGTGTTAAAAATATATCCCTATTTTTGGGCCTTTGTCCCTCCATTATTTATAGCTTTGTCCAGATTTCTTGCTCTAAGAGGTTGAGAATGTCTCATGCTAACACATTTCTATGTGACATCTATGTCAAATATGTCCCTACTTACATTGCGGCATTCTAACAAGTGGGATGAGAAATATCTAAATTCTAAGCTATATTTGATTTTACATCATTGGAAACTCCTTAACAATAAAAATAGTTAATTCTTGACTATGATCTATAAAAAGATGAAAAGAAAGTGAACTATTTCCTTGTTGATTGTAAAGTATAATAAGACTCAAATAAATCATATCCATTGATAAAGTCTACTAACAATTTTGCATCTCCGGGGTTAAGAGGTAAATTTGATCTACATTTGTCAAGTGGAGAAACAAAAGTTAAATTCTAATCCATATCCAGAGCAAAATCATGCCATTAAAATCAGATAAAACCAAGAAAATATGGAAGAAGCTGGCTCTGTCATGACATGGGACATTAAGTGACATCAGACCGAGAATATTCATCTCATCCAAGATATCCCTGAGCAATGTCTTCAAGAATGGGGGAGATGGAATCTTTTATTCAATATCAAGGTACTCTCAAATTAAAATGGCCTTGCACCCCAGTCTCTCTCAGACACACACACACACACACACACACACACACACACACACACACACACACACACACACACACACACACACACACACACATCTACACGGGTCTACTTCACATGACTGAAAACTCATTTGACTGAGTTTCATTATAATGAAAGCTTACAATGCTGAATTTCAAAATACTAAATTTTAAGCCATATATGTGATTTATGTCTTCCTTCACCTGTGACTTGCTTGTGATAAAAAACATTACTGTAACTTAAAGTGCCGACTGTCAGAATACTGACAGTAGCATAGAAAGCAGTGTTGTAGTGTTTCTAAATGTGGGTATGTCTCTTTATATTTTTATGTGAAGTATCTAAAGTAATATGGTGGACATTTCGTGCACTGCTGGCAGTAGTGGCAGTGTACAGAGTACTTTAAGACAAGTAAAAGGTATATGCCCTTTTCCCCACTGTAGTGCGATCCTGGAATTAGTATATATAGTTTGGTTTTATATTGTCCAGTTTCTGTTAAGAGGGTAAGTAAGTAGTTTTTAAGTTTTGAAAAGAGTTAGTAGCTGGTGTAGTTTGTGTGCATGTCCAGGGCTTAAAATTCACTATTTTGAAATTCAGCATTGTAAGCTTTCAGTAAAATGAGATCAGTCAAATGATTTTTCAGTATTTTGAGTTTTCAGTCATGTGTAGTAGATCTATCGGCACACACACACACACACACACACACACATGTGTATATATATATATATATATATATATATATATATATATATATATATATATATATATATATATATATATATAATATATATAATATATATATATATATATGTATGTATGTATGTGTGTGTGTGTGTGTGTGTGTGTGTGCATGTTGTACTTCAGGGTCTTCCTATATGGAGCCCATTTAAAACCCTGGAAAAATATTTTATGGCCCCCTTATTCCATCAGAGGCACTACAGGAGTATATTATGTACCTCACCCATATAGGTGCCTACTATTTCCCTTTCCTATTTACCTTTTATCAGACAGCAATTCTTAGACTTTTAGGGGAGTTAAAGCAGCAGGTAGACTTTTCTCTTTGTTCTGTCTTGATGCTTAATGCAGCTTCATCACCCGTGTACCCCTCATTTTTTGTCAATATGACAAATAACAAATATACTAGCTATTTATTATTGACAGCCCTAGATATATATCTTATCGGTCCATGTTGCTATCTGTTAGCTCTTCACAATATTTGAGTACACATTATCGAGCTGTTTATTCCACATTGGCGAAAAATGATCCCACTGCTTCATTGAGGTTCAGAATCTTCCCTGTAGGTACTCACCCAGCTTTCAACTAGGCTATAAACTGGTTTTTATGTTTAATCTGGTGGGAAAAGAGATCTGTCTGTACAATTCAACTGTATTCAATTCAACTGTATTCAGACAATGTTTTAAAGAGATTTATGAGGCTACAATTAGAATATGACTTATCTCCAATTCATAGTATTTACTATTTTCAACTCTCTGTGCTGAAATCAACTGTTGATGTAAGGCAACATAATTTAACCTCCTATCATTCGATCTGAAGTAGTTAACTTCATTTTATCTGCAACCTGTGGGTATACGGATCCGTATCGGATCCAAGCCGGCAACTTTTTTCTAGCATCTGCTCCAAACTCCGAGCTCCTCCCCTTACCCATAATGCCCTACCATCTCCTATCTTCCCTCAGATCTCGTTTGCTGCACCAGTAATGTGCATCGTGGTCTCATTTGCTCTGAGCTAAAAAGGGATAGTAAGTGGAAACTTTTGTTTATATCTAGTGTGCTTGTGTAGGATTACCCTTCCTCCCCTTCTGTAGTAACGCGTTGGTCGTTAGTGTAAAAAAAAAATAAAATTTTTTTTGGTAGTAGAATAGTTCTCAGGACTGCACTTCCCCTACGTGTGTGTGTGTGTGTTTTTTTTGTGGGAAGGTAGTACCTTCACCTTTCAGTGCAGGACTATGGCTGATCAGCCAAAGCCTGTATTCAAAAAATGTACAGAGTGTGGCCATAAGCTTTCCCCTGCTGATGGTCACACTCTGTGTGTGATATGTCTAGGAGTGGCACACTTATCCACCCAGTGTGCTATCTGTTCAGGCTTCAACCCCAGGGCCCTTAGGGATTGTAAGGCCAAGCTAGTTACCAAAGGCCTTCTCCCAGTTGCCATGCTGGATTCTGCCTCGGCCTCGGTCGCTAGTGCACCTCCCCAGACAGGGACTAAACCTCCCTCTTCGTCTGGCGATGGGTCCTCTAAGGACAGATCTTCAGTCAGCGAGACTGGCAAAGATAAAGAGAAGGAAAAGGAAAGATGCAGAGAAGAAAGGGAGAAAAAGAAAGACAGGCATCGCAAGAGATCCCCAGACAGGGAACTCTTTCTCAGCCCTCCATCCAAGACCATGAGGCCTGTTTCTCCTCGGCTCCGGTCACCGCGTTTCTCACCGGAGCTGTTGGAACTTTCGGACCCGAGGCCCTCCACCCCTCTGCGCAGACCAGCCAGATCCGAATTTGTGGCCTCTTCAAGGTCGACTCGGAGCCTATCGGAAATGGATATGGATAGGATGATGCGGAGATTTCCTCAGACCAAAATTCAGATGGGAGTCTTGCCAGGTCCCTGTCCCTCTGGAGGGGCAAACTCCATGCCTCTTTTCCACCCCATCTCTCCTTCCCCGATCTGTGCTTCGGCTTTGGGGCTTTTGGATCCGAGGTACTTTAGAGCTGGTAACTCGGCACCGATGGTTCCTCCAACCTCGACTCCAGCTGTTACCTTGAGTTCCTCGGATCCGACTTGCTCGGATCTGAGTGACTCTCGGAGCTGCGGACAGGGAGTCGAACCTGGAGGAATGGATTCTTCGGCTCCGATCCTTTCGGACCCGACCCATTCCCTTGGACCTCAGGCTACCCTGTCTTCGGCTCTGGTCCCCACTTCGGATCCGGGGAGGACTTCTCCTTCAGTCTTTGAAGTGATGGAGAGGGTTCTCTCCCAGGGATTGATACCCCAGCCCATTCCCTCAGATACCATCCAGGCCCCCCTGGATTTGGTGACGACTCCCTTCATCCTGTCTCAGGGACAGCCCATGCCAGAGGATCCCCAGGTCATTTATCCCCGAGGAAACCCCTGCGTCTCACGGATCCCCTTCTGAAAGTCCCACTGAAGAGGGCCACCGCAAGCGCAAGTGCAAAAGGAGGCACTTGGACTCCCCCGAGTCCCTCACCACTGACACTGATTTAGATGAAGGAGAAGGTTACCCCAGGTCACCTCCCGAAGATGTGTCCTTTGGAGAAATTATGGAAATCCTCCACCAGAGGGGAGGTTGGTCAGCCCCAAAACCTTCTGGGGATGAGTCAGTGTTCCTGGAGGCCTTTGGCATGGGCCCATCTACTTCCTGGGTGTCCCCACCAGCAGACCCCTTGGTGGACCTCATCACCACGAGGGCAGGGAAGAAGCCCGACACTGTAGCGCCCATCCCCAAATGTCCTGACAAGGTCTTATCTCCTCCTCTGGATAGGCAACCCTGGTCAAAAGGAACCCCAGTTGATGCTATGTTGGTCGCAGCAGCCACAAAGAAGGAACTAGCACAGGAGAGTTCCTTAGTCCATCCTCCAGACAAGGAGTCCAGGTCAGTGGATAGGTTTGGGAAGCACGTATACTCTTCAGCGACCTTTTCTAGCCATGCGCTGAATTATTTGGCACATGTGATTTGACTTCAGTAAGACCTTGCTTCGGAATTCTCTGGGCTGTGGGCTCCATGGCTGCTGCCATATCTATTCTCCTGTATGCACACCTTCACATGCAGGTTCTTCAATGGACTCTGGCTGTACAGTGGTCCTGGCTAGACCTACCCATGGAATTTCCAATCAAGATCAGTCACATCTGCAGGACATCTCTTCTTTGGTGGTTAACTTCACCGGAGATATCAACAGGATGCCCATTTGCGTCACCCTCAGTCCAAATCACAGTGACCACGGATGCCTTCCAACTCGGGTGGGGGGGACACTGTTTGGGAAGGACAGTCCAAGGAACGTGGTCCCAGACAGAGACCAATTTGCACATAAATGTTCTAGAGATGAGGGCAGTGCTTTTAGTGTTGGAAGCCTTTCACACAGTCCTCCCTCTTGGACTGATTGCAATTCAGTCAGACAACATGTTGGTTGTCTGGTATATCAACAAGCAGGGGGGAACCAGATCCGACCCTCTATGTCGTGAGGCCATGAGAGTGTGGGAATGGGTGATTTCCACCGGTCGGTGTCTGATAGCAACGCACATCCCGGGGCGCTCCAACATTTTTGCGGACAGATTGAGCTGGGCCATTCTGATGCCCTGCTAGTGGACTCTGAAACAATCAGTAGCGCAGGAGATTTTCCTGGCATGGGGTCAGCCTTGCTGCCATCTCTTCGCATCTCCTTCCAACGTGAAGTGCAGTAAGTTCTTTGCTCTGATTCCCTCTCCAGGGGAAGTCCCCAGAGATGCTCTAGTCCATGCTTGGCCCCCCGGGCTTCTGTATGCTTATCCTCCATTGCCACTCATTCTGAAGTTTCTTCAGAAAGCTTGCCGACTATGATGCAAAGTGATCCTAACTGTCCCGTTCTGGCCTCGTCAGGTTTGGTTCCCATTCCTTTGGTCTCATCTATTAGCTCCCCTGTGGGCTCTGGATCCCTGCCCGGATCTAATTTCCCATCTGTCTGGGACACGTCCACCCGATCTGGGCAGCCTCAAGCTAACAGCTTGGTTGCTCCAGTTCCGTTAATTGCCAGGACTCCTGGTCTTTCATCCCAGGTCAAATCGATTTTAGTGGCCTCTCTTAAAGATCCCATTAGAAAACTATATTGCAGTAAATGGAAGCGCTTTTCCATTTGGGCTTCACAGAGAGAAATAGATCCCTTTACAGCTCCTGTTCCAGCAGTGTTGGACTTCCTGTCTAGTATCTTTCAGCAAGGAGCTAGTTCCTCCACAGTGAAAGCACAATTGGCAGCCATTTCCAGTTTTCACGTTGGCGAAGACAATATGGCCTTAGCCTCCTCTAGGCTGTGTAAGGCTTTTCTCAAAGATACTTTTCTGCTACGGCCCCCTGTCAAGGATTCTGTACCTTCTTGGGACCTTACTTTTGTTTTACAGGCATTGGTAGCCCCTCCTTTTGAACCCGCAGCTTCAGTGGACTTAAAACTTTTGTCCTGGAAGACAGCTTTCCTAGTAGCCATCACTTTGGCTAGGAGAGTTTCTGAGCTTCAAGATCTGTCTGCCGTGCCTTCCTATTTGGTCTTCCATAAGGATAGGGTTTCTCTCCGTACTAACCCTTCCTTCTTACCTAAAGTGGCATCTGAAGCAAACATAAACCAGTCCATTAATCTGCCCGTTTTCTTTCCCAACTTTCAAAATAAAGGTGAATACAAACTCCATTTGTTGGATGTTCATAGACAACTTTGTTTTTATTTTCATAGAACAAAGTCTTTCCACAAGACTGACCAATTGTTTTTCTTTTTTCACAGCATTTATGGGAAAAGCTATTTCTAAAGTTTCTTTAGCCAGATGGATCACTCTTTGCATTTCACATGCTTACAAAGCAAAAGGTTTATCACCTCCTGGTATAGTTAAGGCTCACTCTACCAGGTCCATGGCGACTTCTGCTGCTTTTTGGTCCAGGGTACCTTTGGATGATATTTGCGCAGCAGCGACATGGGCCAATTCACATACCTTCATTTCCCATTACAAATTGGATCTGATTTCGAGGGGTAGAGCATCCTTTGGCTCTGCAGTGCTCAGGAATATCCTTCCATATGGGCCTCCCAGGATCGGAGTAGCTGGGGACTCTGTCCCACAGGTTGCAGATAAAATGAAGTTAACTACTTCAGATAAAGAAGTTATGTACTCACCATAACGTTCCATCTGAGTAGCTATACTTCATTTTTCTGCAACATTCCCTCCCTCCATCCCCCGGACCTTATCCTGTTTTCAGGTTGGTTATTGGGTTGAGTTGCATTTATATTGTTAGTTGCTGCAAACTCGATCTGAGGGAAGATAGGAGATAGTAAGGCATTACGGGTAAGGGGAAGAGCTCGGTTTTTGGAGCAGATGCTAGAAAAAAGTTGCCGGCTCGGATCCGATACGGCTCCGTATACCCACAGGTTGCAGAAAAATGAAGTATAACTACTCAGACGGAATGTTATGGTGAGTACATAACTTCTTTTTTATTCAGATATTCAAACTTGCATGTAGGCACAAGTGCTGACAGAATGAGAGTTTCTAATCTAACCCTTCTTCTAAATTCCTTGTTTATAAGATAAACAAAGGAGGATTCCAGACCTTTAAGTCAGTAGCAAATGTATGTGTGCTATCTAGATGGTACCAAGATTACATGGTTATTGATTGGGAGCATATTATATGGAGGTGCCCTCCCTGGCACAGTTTTGGTCCAACTTCTGGGACACAGCATATCTGGTAAATCTCATTAAAATGCAGGATAGGAGGGAATGTGTTATCTATGGCATATCTTCTGATTTTTGAGAACCCCATTCCACTTCTTCAGATAATGATGTTAGCAGCTAAGAAAACCATAGTGCAAAGATGGTGACATTCAATACCTCCTCAAGGGACAGAGTATAATCAGATGCTCCAGAATATTTATGAAGCCAAACATCAAATAGCCGTAAGAGAAAATAAAGAATATATCTTCATTCATAAATGGTCTACTCATATGAATTATAAGGAGATTAAAGTTTGTTTGGCTTTTTATCGCCCAGACCCATGTACTTGGTTACAACTGGTAGAACATCAATCCATTATTATTAGACATCCTTCAGCACAGTTACATATACTTTCCAATCTCTCTGTCTCTTATTAATGCATGTCATTCCCCATGCCTCTCCTTTTCCATAGGATTCATATTGAAAACTAAAAGTTCAAAGTCAAAAGTCAAAGTCAAAGTAAACTTTATTGTCAATCAGGAATCACACAAGTGCAAAAACTGAATGAAATTCTGTATCTCCGGACTCAATGTGCAGACAACATATAGACATTTTCACAGACATTTACACATAGAACACCTAGCTATTACATCACAAACATGCAGGGAGACAGACTAATATTGCATATAATTAGAAACACCTTTTAACACTTTTCGAACTGAAAACTTACTTGCATGAGACTTTAGTATTGCACAGATACTTAGTTAAGACATTGCATTGATCCTTGTACAGAAAGAGACATTTGAGTATTGCACTGTGAACATTAGCGTATTGCACTAAATAACTTAGAGTATTGCACTATGGTTAATTTATGAATTTGCATGTATTGCAATGAAAGAAGAGATATTTTACTGCATTGTTACTGCCCTAGATGGCCTATAAGTTACAGTCATGGTGAATATTGCACTAATTAGGTGAGACTGGTAACCAGGTTCTTGCACAATTTGAGAAAGTTTCTACTGACCCAGTTGGACATCATGGAGTGTAGTTGTTGACGTTTTTTCTTTTTATTGATAAGAGTTGACGCTTTCACTTTATAATCTCAAAATACTGAAATATCGAATTTCAGTATTTCAAGACCATAAAGTCGAATTTTTAAAATAGGGAAACTTCATAACCGCGAATCTGGAAATGTCGAAGTCGTGGTTATGGTGGTCTGGTACGTGATGTGGGATGTACTGTGTGCCTGATGTACGGTTTGGTGTGTGGATTTGGCTGGAGATTAAGGTAAGTGAATATTTTTTAAGGGTTTTGGGTAGGTATTTGAGTGTATGTGAGTGCGTTCGGAAGTTTTAGGTGTGGGTTAGGGTAGGTAGGTGAAAGTATGAGTGTTTAACTGTTGAAAGTGGTGGCGTCTGTATATATGTGATATGTGTGTGTGCGAAGGGACTGTAGAGTGTGTAGTCATGAGTTTACTGTCTTTTTCTTCAAAACAAGACAAAGACTCACAAATAGTAAACGGTCTGCGCTCCCCTGACAGTCCAAATGGTAAAACAGCAAAAATCAGGTATCAGAGCGAAACACAGCTGGTAAGTTTTAAAACACATCCAAAGGCAGCAATTCCATCCAGTGCAAGTCTTTTATTGAAACAAACAGATAAATCCGGTAAGTGCTTTCACCCAACACGGCTTCATCAGACCATAATGCATCACTGATAACAACTCCTTATATAGTAAAAAAGGCGCCAAAAACCTGAATTCAAACATTTTCTTAAAGTGACAAGATCATAGTCTTATCAAACATCTTATTCTAAAAACATTAATTATAAAACGTGTAGAAAAATATATAAAAATATATATAAAGAAATACGTATAAGAAAATGCATAAAAATATATAAAAATATATATAAAAAATATACATATTTTAATATACAAATACAGAAATACTGATAAGAATATATGCTCCAACTAATAAATACTCTCATTTTGTAAGGACACAAATTTCATGTGCCTATTATACACAATATATAATAGTCCTCATCAACTGGTGAACAATTGGTTCTATCTAAGCCTTCTAGACTTCAAAAACTGTACCTTATCATTAAGACCTGGATGAAAGTCTGCCCTAAACCGAATTATCCATTTAGCCTCCTGTGTTTCAATGGGGTTCCTAGTGTCACCACCTCTAGGACCTGTGAATAACATCTCAATGACTCTGAAGGTAAACATTTGTGTGTCACCTCTCTCCAATACATGTTTAGATAGTGCATTGACTGTGGACTTCATTTTAATTTGATAAATGTGTTCACGTATCCTGTCTCGAGTTTTCTATCTGTCTTGCCCACATAGAATCCATCACATGCTACACAAGTAGCAAGGTAAACCACATGCTCAGACTGGCAAGTTGCAGAGACATGGAACTCATAACTCATGCCATTTGAGAGATGCACAAAATTACCACTGTAATTTATAAAGTGGCAAAAGTTACAACTAGTGCAAGGAACTGTACCAAAGGTATCATAAACATTCTCATTCCTACCTTTCTTAGGATAACACAGCAACTTCTTCAGGTTGGACCTGTTCTTATACACAAAACCTGGTGTATCTCCTACCACCTTTCTAACCACCAGGTGGACAGTCTACAGATGCAAGCAGTTAAAGAAACCCAGCTCTCTATGTTCCTAGTTCACCACTCCTTGTAGCAAGAGAATGACCTGTATAGAATGAGAGATGAGTGCAGTAACAACAGAAGGCTCTGATGAACCTGAGAAATGACTATATTAAGAAGGATCTCTATGATGTTAGATGATTTACTAAAAGTCATATCATTAAGTGAGAGATTCAAGTCTGGGGCTGACAAGGATGAGGGATTCAGACATGGGAATAGCTGGGACTTCCACTTAAGAAGGGATGTAGTAGTTACTATTTCTCAGAGTAGATGAAGCTACCCCTTTTGATCAGGGTAGAAGCAGGTAGTATTGTAGTTATCATTAGGAAAAAATGGGAGTGTCAGATCCTTGGCCCGAGTGTTACGGGTAGTATTAAAGATGTCATTAGATAGTACTGGGATGTGCTGACCAGGAGAGTTGGTGTGTGGGAGAGGTGGTAGTAATACACCAAGTTTTTGTGTATATAAGAACAGGTCCCCTTGCAAGAAAGATGTGCTTAGATAAGAAAGGTGTGAAGGAATGTTTATTGTACCTTGGTACAGGAATATGAACTATGAGTAACCTTTATACAGGTCTTACCAGTTAGTGGTAATTTTGTGTACCCCCAAATGGCATGAGAATAATGTTCCATGTCTCTGCAAGACAGAGAGAAGACTAGTTGTTACCTTGCGTGAACACGTTTATGTGATGGATTTTATGTGGGCAAGACAGAGAGCAAAAGACATGTATTAGATGTAGGTGACACACATATGTAAAATTAACAGGAGTCAATGCACCACTAAACATGTATTAGAGAGAGGTGTGACACAAGAACTGCACTTCAGAGTCATGGAGATGATATTCACAGGTTGAGTTTTAGGTGACACCTAAACATTGCAACTGAAACACAGGTACCTAAATCGGATAATTGTGGGTTAGAAGGCAGATCTCTTCATCCAGGTCTTAATGATGGTGTACCCCTGAAGTCATGTTTTGAAAACTAGAAAGGTTAGATGAAACCAATTGTTCACCAGTTGGTGAGGAACATTATATATTGTGTATACAGGCTTACGAAATTTGTTATTAAAGGAATGATAGTATTTATTAGTTTGGAGGTTTTATTACATTCGTATATATTGTATTTGTATATTAAAATATGTGCATATTTTGTATAGTTTAATATGTTTATAAGCATTTTCATAGTGATTACCTTATATATTAGATAACAGAAAATCCATATTTATTTTTATCCATTTTATGGTACATGAAATATCGACACTGTGAATATGTTTTAGTAAACAAAGCAGTGTTATGCGGCTAATCATGCCCACCTTGTTTCGTTGCAAGTTTGGCAGTGTTATGCATGTGTGGTACGATTAGGTTAAATTTAAATTTTATGTTTTAAATGTCCTGGATTTCCGTGTCGACATTTCCATACATCGGTGAAGTGGATGTCGATCATCCAACTTGGTCGATGATTAATTAATGTTTTTAGAATAATATTTCTACATAACACTTTAATAATGCTTTTAGAATAAATGTTTGATTAAGTTTATGATCCTTTACCTTTACTATAATTAGTGATTCAGGTTTCACGCCTTTGGTCTTCATATATGAGTTAAGTGGTCACTTAAGCAAACTGATTAGATCTGTTGGGTGAAAGCTTTACTATATTTTATCTGTTTGTTCCAATAAAAGACTTGCACTGGATGGAATTGAAAAGTTTGGAGTCTTATTTGTTTTCTTTATATTTTGTGTTTTGTTTTGATAATTCGATTTCGTTTTACTGTGTTTTTTGTTTTAAGTAGTGCAGAGTTAGTCTATAGGCATGGGGTGGTGCGGGTGCCTCTTTCTTGCTCCAGGGCCTTGGTGGTGCTTATTTTTAGGTGCTGTGTTTAATTGTGGTTTGTTTGTTGTGTGTGTTTTATGTGCTTGTTGTGCTGTGTGAGTTTTGTGCTGTATGTTGTGTGGTGCATGTTGTGTTTTGAATTTAGATTTGAATTTCAAGGGCTTATTTTTTTCGGGTTGGCTTTAATTTGCTTTATAGTCTCGAAATTGAAATCGGAGTTTTTCAGTATTTCTCGGTGTTTTATAAAGTGAGATTATTGAATGATGCTTCAAAGCTTCTTCATATTTATATAGAAAAGTTTAGATATGATTATCATTGCCAAAATTATCATTGCCAATGCATGAAGATAGGAGATATAAATTATAGCAATAGATATTTTAGATGCCTTTTACAATTTGAATGCCTTTGTAAATATTAAAATTGGTATATGGTCTAACCTTTGTAAACTTTAATAAACCATGCAAATTTTATTAATTAAACTTTCACGTCAACTAACTATTATGTGATCATTGAGTGATCATTGGAAACTGAATGTTAAACTGAATTTATTAAATAGAATTAGGGAAGATATTAGAATAGCCATAAACGCAATCTTTTAATTAGAATAAAAGCCACACTTATTTTAGTTGCTCCATCTCTTTTGGTTTCTAATATTTCATGGTGGACTGACCCCATCCTTCTTCTATTCACATAAGATTCCTCATCTCTAGTTACATATCAATCTGCTTGTCTTCTTGAGTAAAGTGGAGAATGTCTAAGCATACCATCCATAACGGCTTAAATAACTAGTACACCATTTACTTAGTAAACCAGTAAAACTTAGTAATACTACTAAGGAAGTACATCCCGCAAAGGTCCAATGAATGCTGAGCAAACAGTTTGCTCCACCCTTCCTGGACCTATAGCTATAAACTTCTGGACGGTTTAGCTGGACATTGAAAAACTATAAAACTATCCCCCAAACAGCTTAATCCCGGAGCATCAAAAGTATTTGGTTCGCTTTTCATTTTGGCTGTAATAGTAGCCGTATCACATGGAGCACATCTGCTCTGCTCTCAGCACACATAACTAACAACAACAGAACTCTTCTTCACAAACAAAAGCCACTTTTCACTACAGATGGATGGTATCTGATGGTAATTAACTTTTGTTATTGAGGGCAGAAAAAACAAAGTTGTTTGTTTATACTAAACCAGCACAAAAGAGATGCATATATTATATTTTTGTAAAAATAGTCTAAATTATAAAACATCTAACCAGTAAAACTTGAAAAAGTAAGTAATTAAGTAAGCAAAAATGTAAAGTTAAAAAATAAATGAAATCCTCTGGTTCCCACAGTCATGACATTTGAGGTAAATACACACGCGCGCGCACACACACACACACACACACACACACACACACACACACACACACACACACACACACACACACACACCTATAGTATTGTAATGAATTTAAGTGAAACACCCAAACGTCAACATTCAAAAAGTCACCCACAAAACATCAACATGCTACAACACATGTGCAGAATATTAACCTCTGTGCATGCAAAGTTAAACATAAAAAATAGCAAATGACATCATTTCTGGAGGAGGGGCAAGCCCCTCTGCACTTCCCACTCTTCCGCTGCTGGACATGACATAATCATTTCTCAGAAGAGATTGAAATGATTGAAGTAGCAGAGCCAGGCTATATCAACAATCTTCTCAATGATTCCCACAGGTTCTAATGCAAATGCTCACCTCTTCACACTAAACAGCTGTGTCCAGTGCCCCACATTCATTTTCAGGTCTACAGGTCCCTCCAATTATACCTCCACACTTTTAACAATTTTTGGTGACTGGGGCCAATGTGGAACCTAAGGATGTTCTGGTGAGTGCTCTCCACCACCTACAGGTTTCTTTCTCTTTTAAGGCCTAGCCTAGGGTCTCTGCCCTTCTTGGTTGTGGGGCCACATCATGAGGGGTGGATGTGCAATGGGAAAGTGTAATGTTTCGTCCCACTTCTGAGGAAACTCAATCATTTTCCCATCCTAATTTGTCCTTTAGACTATGCCTTCCCTTGCTCAATCCTCAGCCTTGGCCACAGTTGTCATGGGGAATGCGCACACTCATCTTTCTTTGACACTCTGTGTTGCCCAAATACCAGGTTGGCTGGGTTGCAGTCAGGTCTTTATCCCTCTACTCTATCAGCGTGGCTAAAACTGAGCATTTTTTTATGCCTGCAGATAAAAAAGGTAGAATCTGACCTTGCAAAAATGGAGCTATTCAGATACAAATATCTTCACATTTCTCATACAAATTCATTGCACCTGTTTCTAGGTGTGTAAATATAAAGATGAACACAGATAAATGGTGCTTATTCTTTGCAGGGAATATATGAAAACTAACGATGTCTTTCCAGAAGATTCTACATATTGCTCAAGTCCTTGAAAACTGGAAGTCCGAATATTTCAAACATCAGTGCATATACACCAGAATTACCTCAAAAGTGCCTTTCATAGCAAGTATACCAAAAATCAACAAAGACATATTGAAATCAGCTAGACAGACCAATAACTGTAAGAGAATAGATAATACTGGTTTCCATATGTGTGTCTGACCAGACTTTCCATCATGATGGGAAAAATTATGAATCTACCCACCTTGGAATAATCAACTGTCATAACAGACATTAAAGGATGAGCAAGTATGTTAGATTTGTGGGAAACAATTTGCAAAACATGAAATTGTGAGTTTTTAGTACTGATATGTTGATACCAGATTTCAACATGCAGACTCACGCTAGAAGTTTTCCTTCTACTCTGTGGTATAGTGACTTCAGAAGAAACCTACTTGCGGATGAGGGATGTGAGAGCAAAGCCTCCACATGATGGTGCAGAAGACATCTCCCCTATTATTGACTGCTTTAATATGCTTTCTTTTTCCTTTGCTGATGTGCATATGTACAATTATTGTTTTATTTTTCAAGGCTTCATTTTCCTGGGCTTTGTTTTTGAGATAGGGAGCCAGGATGATCATATCACCTTGAAGGAATGACCCTGGTACTGTGGCCATGTCAACAGGTGGATACATAACAAGAATGTACCCTGACAAATGGATAACCATGTAGGGGCAATTGAGACAGACAATGACCATGACAGATGACCATGCAGAAGTTTCCAGAAATATGGTGATTAATTGAAATTGCCCTCCATTGCCAAAGTCTGTCCACTTCAGTGCATTTACACAAAATGTCTTTCCAGGAAAGATACTCTACTCAGACAATTGCCATACCACAGGGGTATTATCAGGCCACTGGACATAGTTAGATACTACTCAATTCATCTGAGTTAAAGAAAATTTGTTCTGAACACATGAGGCTGATTTTTTTCCATGGATTCACAACCCTGTCTTTGAAAAAGTGTGTTTTTTTTCAGATCCTGAGAATTGTACACTCATATCATGTTATGCTTCCCCTGACAAGATCCTGTGCAATCATTATCATGTCTGTGTTTTCTGTTCTTGTCTGTAGTGAGAAAAGCAATAGCTCTTCTATTGTTTGATCACAGCCATACCTCTCCAGCCTGTGCGATCCTTTGGTGGCTTTTTGCGTCTATATCACGTTATCGAAATCTTACTACATCGAATCACTAAAGGTCGACCTCTAGTGATTGATGTAGTCAAACATCGAATAACGTTTTAAAAAAATTAAAAATAAATAGCGTAGGCAGGGGGAAGGCCCCCTGCACCCCCACCCCCCTACATAAATATTCCAACTCCCAGACTGCACTACATTGAAGTAAACAGAAATCTCCCCCTACGGAGATTTCCATTTACCTGCACAATGTTCTGTGCTTTCGATGTTGTGGTGCTGACAATATCAGCTTCGATATTGTCGGCTTTCGACAGCATGAAGTAGACCCGGCTTTTCTATGGACTTCCTATAGCAGCAGTGGCAAATAATACTAGGGGTGGTTCAGGCCCATGGCCAGCTGCCCAATAACCTATCTACAAAATTATATATGTATGTATATGTATATATGTATATATGCATGTATGTCTGTATATATGTATGCATGTATATATGTATGTATGTCTGTGTCTTTCGGCTTTTCCCAGTTAGGCGTCGCCACAGCGGAAACTCCGGTCCGCTAATGATTGGCAGTAGAGTTTTACGTGCTAGCTTGCTGGGCCTAATGCACAACCTTCAACAAAGGAAGGCCCGTTCACGCATGTCGCCACACAGAAGACACTCTAACTGAGAATCGAACAGGCAACATCTAACTGTGAGGCGACAATGCTACCGCAGCACCACCACCGCAGTCTGTATATATGTATATATAAAAAACTTTTATATACTTGGAAGTTGGAAGTTGTATATCATGCAGTTGTTGGAAGCTAACATAACAGCGTTGTAAGTTTCATTTTGGATGCTGGTATCTGTAAATGCTTTGAAAAAGTCCACAGGAAGCTGCAAATTTGTATATGTGTGGAAGCTGAATATAACGCTTTTACTGGAAGTCATTACAACAGCGTTACAAGCTCTGTCTTTTACTTTGGACATTGGTATGTGTAATGCCTGAAAACAAATTAGCAGGTATTTGAGAACCAGTATTTTACTGTTTGAGCAAGTAATTGAAGTTTCTTATATGCTTTGAAGTGTGACGGAAACGTAGCTTGCAGGAAAGTTATATAACAGCATTTTCTATACAGACTTTGTTTCTCCTTCCTATTTTTTGCTAAGGGACTGGTTTATATATATATATATATATATATATATATATATATATATATATATATATATATATATATATATATGTATATATATATATATATATATATATATATATATATATATATATATATATATGTGTGTGTGTATATATATATATATATATATATATATATATATATATATATATATATATATATATATATATATATATCTATATCTATAGAGGTCTCCTTCTGTTTGTTGAAAACCAGTTTATAGAAAAACAGAAGGTCAAACCCACTTAAGCGAAAGTGCACTACATCGGAAGTGCACTTTCGCGAAAGATGATTCGCCGAAGCATGTTACAGTGGGGATAAGGAAATATTTTCTTTTCCCCACTGTAGTGCGATCTCGAAGTTAGTATATTTAAGTAGGGTGTGTGTGTGGGGGTGCAGGGGGACTTGCTCCCGTGCAAAACAGTGTTTACAGTAGTTTTATTTTTTTTTTCTGATTCAGTGAATCAGCTTTTGCAAAAGTCCCATTTCGATCTAGTGCACTTTCGCGGAAGTGGGGTTTTACTTTTCTTTTTCGATAAAGAAAAGTAGACCCTATATATATATATATATATATATATATATATATATATATATATATATATGTTCTCTCACTGAATTGTATGCTCATTGCTCCAAAAGCCTATTCTTTGCGATTTGCTATGCTTGGACTAGCATGTGCTTGTGGATTAAACCCAAAGAATTTGTTTTTACTAGACACGCAGTTTTTCCACTGTTAGATCCTTAAACTTTCTTCTCTGAATTTTTACCATAGCTGGTAAAACAAAACAGTACAGAGTCCCAGATAACTAAAGCTTTGTATTTATCTACTGCATTTCCAGAGAAAGAGATAAAACCAAAAAGGTATATCAGAAACAAAGAGAAAAAATAGTGTTTTCAAAATGTACTTTTGAAGCTAGTCTGCCTTTAGCAGAGCTGAAAGAAGGTTTGCACTCAGTACAGCAACTAATAGAAAAAAGGTCAGTACAGCCTGATTAATGAGATTCATACACAGTGATTGAATGATGGGAATCTTGGCAAATCAATAGTGCTGAACATTGCTTTTGGTGATAAAGAAATAAATGTTATTTGGAAGGGACAAGACCTATGAAATGTAGCCATTCAACCACTCAAAGGCCAGTCTCAGTGTTCACTGAAAGTAGATTTCAGTAATGCTCATTCTTTGTAAAGGCACTTGCTGAGAATGCTGTCAGCGAATCAACTAGCTCCCCATAAATGTTTCACTTACTGAATTAAGAAAACAGAAGAAAAATAATTTGATTTCAGGGATTTCCTTTAAGTCAATTCAATACTTCTTCCATCATAACAAACAGAACCTCTCTGCAAAAAAGACATGAGACAACTGCAAATTTCAGATACTTAACTGTAAAAAAAATACAAAAATACAAATTCATGGTTCTCAAAATACAGGGTTAGGGGCATGAGTAGGGTAAGGGTTACAGTTAGGGTTAGCATCAGGGTTAGGGGCATGAGTAGGGTAAGAGTTGCATTTAGGGTTAGCACCAGGGTTAGGGGCATGAGTAGGGTAAGGGTTACAGTTAGGGTTAGCACCAGGGTTAGGGGTATGAGTAGGGTAAGGGCTACAGTTAGGGTTAGCATCAGGGTTAGGGGCATGAGTAGGGTAAGGATTACAGTTAGGGTTAGCACTAGGGTTAGGGGTATGAGTAGGGTAACGGTTACAGTTAGGGTTAGCACCAGGGTTAGGGGTATGAGTAGGGTAAGGATTACAGTTAGGGTTAGCACTAGGGTTAGGGGTATGAGTAGGGTAACGGTTACAGTTAGGGTTAGCACCAGGGTTAGGGGTATGAGTAGGGTAAGGATTACAGTTAGGGTTAGCACTAGGGTTAGGGGTATGAGTAGGGTAACGGTTACAGTTAGGGTTAGCATCAGGGTTAGGGGCATGAGTAGGGTAAGGGTTACAGTTAGGGTTAGCACCAGGGTTAGGGGCATGAGTAGGGTAAGGGTTACAGTTAGGGTTAGCACCAGGGTTAGGGGCATGAGTAGGGTAAGGGTTACAGTTAGGGTTAGCACTAGGGTTAGGGGCATGAGTAGGGTAAGGAATACAGTTAGGGTTAGCACCAGGGTTAGGGGCATGAGTAGGGTAACGGTTACAGTTAGGGTTAGCACCAGGGTTAGGGGCATGAGTAGGGTAAGGGCTACAGTTAGGGTTAGCATCAAGGTTAGGGGCATGAGTAGAGTAAGGGTTACAGTTAGGGTAAGTATATATATATATATATATATATATATATATATATATATATATATATATATATGGATTCACTTTATAATCTTGAAATACTGAAATCTTGAATTTCAGTATTTCGAGACCATAAAGTCGAATGTTCCAAATCCCGAAACCCCAAAACCGCGAAACACAAAGTCACGCACATAAACACTCCATACACCACACAACACACACATCATCCAACCCACACCCACCACAACAAACAAAACACACACAAACACAAAAACCCAAACAAACAAACCTACTATATATATATATATATATATATATATATATATATATATATATATGTATGTATATATATATATATATATTAAGCAGGGGGGCAAACCCACCTGCACTGCCGGTGTCGGGGGGCTGCACCCCCCACTTATATATACTAACTCCGAGATTGCACAAACAGGAAAAGACAGCTAGCTCACACCCAGACATTCCACAGTCCCACGCACACAGACACACACATCACACATATATAAACACCAACACATACAACACTTACACACTCATACTTTCACCTACCTACCCTAACCCACACGTACAACTTACAAACACACTCACATACATTCAACGTCCCACCCAAAACCCTTACAAAACACTTACTTGCCTTAAATCACACCTAGATCCAAACACAACACCATACACCATCCACACAAAACACCAGACGTAACGAAACATAAAGCCACAACCGCAAATTTGAGATATTCGAATTCGCGATTATGCACTTTCACTATTTTGAAAATTCCACTTTATAATCTTGTGATACTGAAATTCAAAATTTCAGTATTTCGAGATTATAAAGTGTAACTACATATATATATATATATATATATATATATATATATGTGTATATATATATATATATATATATATATATATATATCTATATATATGTATGTATGTATACAGTGGATATAAAAAGTATACTCACCTCTATTAAAATTCTAGGTTTTTGTAATATAAAAAAATGAGACCACAAGAAATCATTTAAAAACTTTTCCCACCTTTAATGTGACCTATAACCTGTAGAATTCAATTGAAAAACAAACAAATCTGTTAGGGGGGAAATATAAAAAATAAAAAAGTACAATAAGCTGGTTGCATAACTGTGCACCCCCTTAAACTAATACTTTGTTGAAACACCTTTTGATTTAATTACAGTATTCCGTCTTCTTGGGTACACACTTGCCATCAGTTAAAGAGACTCTGATTAACCCCAAATAAAGTTCAGCTGTCCTAGTAGGATTTTCCTGACATTTACTCAGTTGCCTGCCACAGCAAAAGCCATGGTTCACAGAGGGCTTACAAAGTATCAAAGGGATCTCATTGTTGAAAGGTGTCAAGTCAGGAGAAGGATACAAAAATTTTCCACAGCATTGGATATACCATAGAACACAGTGAAGACAGTCATCAAAAAGTGGAGAAACTGGGACAACAGTGACGTTGCAAAGAACTGGACGTCCCTCTAAAATTGATGAGAAGACAAGAAGAAAACTGATCAGGGAGGCTGCCAAAAAACCTACAGCAACACTGAAGGAGCTGCAGGAATTTCTGGCAAATACTGGTTGTGTACTACATGTGACAACAATCTCCTATATTCTCCTGTCTGGACTATGGGGTAGGGTTGCAAGACGGAAGCCTTTTCTTACACAGAAAAACATTCAGGCCCGGCTAAAATTTGCAAAGCAGTACATCAAGTCTCCCAAAAGCATGTGGGAAAATGTGTTATGGTCTGATGAGACCAAGGTCGAACTTTTTGGCCACAATTCCAAAAGCTATGTTTAGCGCAAAAACAACACTTTGCATCACCCAAAGAACACCATCCCCACGGTGAAGCATGGTGGTGGCAGTATCATGCTTTGGGGTTGGTTTTCTTCAGCTGGAACTGGGGCTTTATTCAAGGTGGAGGGAAGTATGAACAGTTCCAGATACCAGTAATTTTTGGCCCAAAACCTTCAGGTATCTGCTAGAAAGCTGAAGATGAAGAGGAATTTCACCTTTCAGCATGACAATGACCCCAAGCATACATCCAAATCAAAAAAATGAATAGCTTTACCAGAAGAAAATTAAAGTTTTGGAATGGCCCAGCCAGAGCCCAGACCTAAATCCAATAGAAAATCTGTGAGGTTACCTGAAGAGTACTGTGCACAAGAGATGCCCTCGAAATCTGACAGATTTGGAGCGCTTTTGCAAGGAAGAGTGGGCAAATATTGCCAAGTCAAGATGTGCCATGTTGATAGACCCCTACCCAAGAAGACTGAATTCTGTAATTAAATCAAAAGGTGCTTCAATAAAGTAATTAGTTTAAGGTTGTTCACAATTGTGCAACCAGCTTATTGTATGTTTTTTATTTTTTATATTTTTCCCCCTAACAGATTTGTTTTTCAATTGAATTGTACAGGTTATAGGTCACATTAAAGGTGGGAAAAGTTTTGAAATGATTTATTGTGGTCTCGTTTTTTTATATCACAAACACCTGGCATTTTAACAGAAGTGTGTACACTTTTTATATCCACTGTATGGCTTCACTTTCAAATTTTGAAAATTCAAAACTTCGAAGCTGCAAATATCAAAGCCCAGAAGATTGAAGTTTTGAAATCTCGAAATCTGAAACAAATTCTAAAACAATAAAAATTCACAACTCACATGTTTAAAGGGGGGCAAACTCCCATGCAACCCTGAAATGGGGGGCTGCACCTTCCACAACCCCTGCTACTTAAATATACCAACTCCAAGATCGCACTACAGTGAAGAGAACGGTAAAGTTCCCATTCCGCACTGTACGCAATCTCCATTGACAAGTTTTGAGAATTCAAAACTTCGATCTGCTGTGCTTCAGAATTTAGAGCTTTGAAGTTTTGGATTTTCAAAATTTGAAAGTAGACCCATATGTGTGTGTGTGTGTGTGTGTGTGTGTGTGTGTGTGTGTGTGTGTGTGTGTGTGTGTGTGTGTGTGTGTGTGTGTCACTTTTTTCTGCTTTCTTTTGCAGTGTAAATCAATAGGTGCAGGCATTTCCGGGGAGAATACATGGATAATTAGCATTAGACAGCCCCTTGGAGTGTGTGTGTGTGTGTGTGTGTGTGTGTGTGTGTGTGTGTGTGTGTGTGTGCATGTGTGCATGCATGTGTGTGTGTGTGTGTGTCTGTGTGTGTGTGTGTATGTGTGTGTGTGTGTCACTTTTTTCTGCTTTCTTTTGCAGTGTAAATCAATAGGTGCAGGCATTTCTGGGGAGAGTACATGGATAATTAGCATTAGTCAGCCCCTTGGAGTGTGTGTGTGTGTGTGTGTGTGTGTGTGTGTGTGTGTGTGTGTGTGTGTGTGTGTGTGTGCGCATGTGTGTGTGTGTGTGTGTGTGTGTGTCACTTTTTTCTGCTTTCTTTTGCAGTGTAAATCAATAGGTGCAGGCATTTCTGGGGAGAGTACATGGATAATTAGCATTAGACAGCCCCTTGGAGTGTGTGTGTGTGTGTGTGTGTGTGTGTGTGTGTGTGTGTGTGTGTGTGTGTGTGTGTGTGTGTGTGTGTGTTTGTGTGTTTGCCACAAACGTTGTTCTTATCTGACCTTCTTGATATCCAGCCCTTTTTAAAGTTGTGAATCATGGAAACGACCCCTACATTTTTCATTCTGTTTTCTGTTGTGAAACAAGCAGCACAAAGGATAGCCTATATGTACATACTCTGGTGTTCTCTTTGCTGCTCATTTAGACCCTTTCACTGCTACCCATGTTTGTGTAGCCATCTATTACTTTTATTCCTCTTTACAGTACTCTTTGCTTCCATACTGACTACTTCACAATTTTATTGTGGGAGTGCACAATTTCCCTCAGTGCCTCTGTTATCTAGATGAACTGAATGTTAGTTAATCATTAACTTTATAGCAGCTGCTGTTGTATTCTTACTTTAGACTTTTTGCCATGTTTGCAGAAGTTCCTTATAAATGGGTTGACTACCCATTAATTCCACTGTCCGTGTATTCTTCCTAGAAGACTTACAAACTTGCAAACTGCTTATATTTGCTAGTATTCAGTGATTTTTTTTGTGGGGGTCTTGTGGGGGGTCTCCACCATGCAGCTGACCATCAGTTGTTATATGACCTCCAACCTGTACTCCTGGTACTACTCCCCCAAGCTCAGCCACCTTGGAAGGGTGAAAGAACTGTTCTGATGAGAGGCAAACCTTCACACCTAAAACTTTACTCCATAGATGAGAGTGCCTTGCTGGGATAAGAAAGAAATTGGGAAACAATTCTGATGTGAGAAAAAGAGGGACCAAATCCCCTGTGGATTCACACTGCTGCTTGTACAGGTCTTTTTGATACTGTAACCAGTCTCTGACGTGCTGATGTGGGTAAGGAGCATGCAGTGGCTTTGTAAAAGATGCTCCTCACTTTTGTAATGATGTGCACCTCATCTGCTTTGCCCAGACATGTCATGTGTTAGCCACATGGTTCTTTATCAGCAATAGTGCCCCATGTCTGCTTGCTTGTTACCAGCACATCCTCATACCTTTTCCCTAAAGAGACACATGCAGGCATGACCTTGTCATTTCTGTCCCCTCTCCATGCTACCTCCAACAAGACATCAAGTCACCCAGCTCGTATTTATGTCTTGATGCCAGCAGAGCTAGCCAGAACTCATTGAAGATTGCTGTCCAAATATCTTGCTTTTTCTCTTGTTTTTAGTTAGATACCAACAAGTATTATTCTACTGGGGAAGGGTTACCATCTTATTATTCATTCTTTTATATTTTCCAGCCCTAATATTTAGGGTCCTTTCCATTTTCCCTATGTAGAAAGCTTCACATGACATGGCTAAACAGAATAAATCACCTCATTAGAATTATAATACATAAATGTTAGATTCCTTTTCATAAGTTCAGTATACTTAATGTTAAGTTCCCTATTTGTAAAATGTTCCAAAGAATTTTGAGTACAGACAAAAGCATTTAACCATGATACAGTTTTCCTGATATCAGCATTATTCTGCAGTTGTTTTGTGTGTGTGTAATGAAAACTCTTCCAAAACCGTACTAGGATTAGGTCTATATTATAAGATCGACGGTTGAAATCATCGAACACCATATGGTTGACACCATATGGTCGATGTCTTCAAACGTCAACCTTACAAAAAGAACCTCCCCCAAAAAAGAAAAAAGTACCCTAATGGGTTTAAGCAGGGGGTAAGCCCCCCTGCACCCCCACCCCCCGCTACTTAAATATACCAACTCCAGGACCGCACTACATTGCAGTAAACGAAAATCTCCCCTTATGGAGATTTCCGTTTATGCATTAGAGATTCTCAGCATTCGCTATTCTCATGTCGACAATGTCAGATTCGACATTGTCGGCATTCAAGAATATAATATAGACCCCTAGGATTTCAGTCTACCTTTTATCTTATTCGCCCTTTTTAATTTCAGTACCTCACTGACAAAACAATGTATTTATTTTTTCATTTATTTATTTGTTGCTTCACAAATCTTGGCCCAGAAGCACCTGATTTCAAAAGATATTTTCCTTCTTTTTTCTTGGATGTGACTGTTATACCTTATTACTTTTCAGGCCACTCTGAAGTTTACAGATTATTACATTTGTAAATAAGCCAGTATTTAATAGCTGGGGTCATTGGAACTGGACAATAATTTCTGGATAATGGATAACATTTGTCCTAATTTCAAATTAAATAATCTGGATTTTTCTTAAGATAGTTTAAACATCCAGTGAGCTGCCTTTAAAGTTGAATTTAAAGGTACCCTTATAAGTCAGACTTCATATCTTAAGAAATAAGGAAGAAATACAAAGATTTATTAAATACAATTAAAAGTGTAGAGGATGATTAGTCTAATAACTGTGATGGTCAGATGAAGGTCCAGATCGATGAGATGCAAGTTAAATTGAATAGCATGAAAGCGGGATGATAACCACATACTCATAATGCCCCTAAGTACCCCTCAAATTACTCAACAATAGTATTCATATACAAAAACCCTAAAAACATGACACCTTGCAAACAAGTGACAGGTGACAGATGACATGGGTCTGAATGGAGGGATGATGAAATTACCAGGGGTACTAATAGAGAGATGATGAAATCAGCAGGTGTCTGAATGGACAGCTGATAAAATCAGAAGGGGTCTGAATGAACAGATGATATGAATATAGGAACAACAAAATTAGTAGTGGTTTGAATAGAGATACAATGACATTGGCAAGAAAAAGAGAGTAGTATTGCTGGAACTGAATGCGTCGTCAAGTCTTGTTGAGTGCCTTCACATGGTAGACCTTGTTTTTACGGAAATTTGAATAAGACAATGCTGATATATAGATCATGGAGAGAGGTAGGTTAAAAATTAAAAAAGACAGCTGGGTGTACAGGCCCAGGATAAAAAAGTACCCAATCCTGGTGTGTGCACTGGTGCCAGGACTGGAAAAAATGGCAATGTAGAATCCTCAAGACATGGAAACATTCCTACAACTGGGCAAGGCCAGACTCAGGGGAGGATGCCCCCTCCCCCATTGTAAACGTAAGTAGCAGTCCACAAAAAACATAAAAGCTGACAGACAACAAAATATCCATAAAAATGACACAGTGAACTATTTAGAATAAAGAATAAATTCTATATTGTTACCATTATGCAAGAAAACCAGAATGTTCAGATAGGAGATATTCAGAAAGATTAAGAGAGAAATTAGAGGAAAGAAAAAGACTTGCGCAAGAAAAACTGTCAAAAGCTTCAAATAAAAAAATGCATTCATTAATGCAACAGATCCATTCAAAACATCACATAAACAAGGAAACTGAGCTGCCTGGAAAAAGAAATGGATTTTTTAAAGGTATAAAAAGAAACATGGACATGGGAAAAATAATTGTTCTGGTATGGTGCAATATTTATGCCAAGGAGAAAGCGCAACTAATCAATGCAAAAAAGCAGCTCCAAAGATATTTGAAGAGAAATATAGGCAAAGCCATCTGGACATGGAACATTTTACAATATATAAAAAAATAAGAAAACAAAGGAGAAATATAGTAAAGAGGATATTAGTAAGGAAGAAGTTAAACAAATAGAAATTGAAGTCATGGCTCATCTGTGACATGAATGATTTAGTGTAGAAAATCCAGCACAGGCAATGTCACAGCATGATGGAATAATGAGTCCTCAGAGTAAGGAAAGGCGAGTAGGGTGGGGGGTATCTGAAGAAGAAGTAGGAACACAGGAAATGAAATGAGATACAGTATGGTGCTATATTTATGCAAAGGAGAAAGCAAAAATAATCAATATAAAAAAGCAGTACCATAGATATTTGAAGAAAAATACAGGGGGAAGCATCCAAATATGTTAAATTTCACAATACTAAAATGACAACAAAAAATATGAAATTGTCATATTTTAGAGAAGTATTTATAAATACCGTGTATAACACAACAAAGATGTTGAATAGATAGAAAAATTAAAACAAACAGTAAGGAGTTTTAATGTAAAGCATATGAAATGGGATAGAGTAATGGCCAGAGAAATTGAAATACAATTAAGAAAAGCTCCTAACTGGAAAATTCCAGGTCCAGATGCAGTACCTAACGTTTAGCTAAAAGTATTAAAATCTTTACACAAATATTTATCCTCTGACTAAGAATTACTTATATGGCCATCCCGAATGGACACCAACCTGTTTAACAACAGGAAAAACGATACTCGTCTTTATGAGTGAACCTGAAAACTATCCTAAAAACTATAGACAAATAACTTGCTTTCTGACAATTTACAAGCTATATACTGGAATTGATGGAGACAGAGTTTATAGTCATTTAGAAAAATTTCAATTACGGCAATCAAACAAAAGGGTAATAAAAAAGGATCATTTGCTGCTAATTAAACCATAATAAGGAATTGTAAAAGGGGGAGGAATCAAAATAAGGTATGGATTGATTCCGAAAAAGCATTTGACATCATCCCACATTCATGGATAAAGGAATGCTTACAGATTTATAAGATACATCCTATATTGATCAATCACATTGCAGTGACCATGAAACACTGGCAAACCACTTTGTAGTTAAGCCATAACAGAGGGCAAATTATTATTCCAGGGATAAAAATTAAAAGAGGAATATTCTAGGGTGATTTTCTCTCACCTTAGTTGTTTTGTCTTGCCCTTAATCCATTAAGCTGTTTGTTTAACAGATTAGGAAATGGTTACAATTTAGCTCCCAGAAAACAAACCTGATTGAAGACTTATCATCTACTTTTTCTGGATTACTTAAAATTGTATAGTTCATCAGATGAGGAATTGAAAGCACAATTGCAGGTGGTTAAAACTTTTTCAGATGATATATGAATGTCATTTGGTCTTGATACATGTGCAAAAACAATGTTTAAAGCAGGAAATATCAACCTAGGACAGGAATGTGATGTAAAGGATCTACGGCAGGATGGACTGCAAAAATATTTAGGAATAGAGGAATGACTGGCAATAAAACATGAACAAATGTGAATATAACTCAGTAAGAAATACTTCAGAAGACTAAAACTAATACTGAAAACTGCCTTGATATTTGGGAATAAAGTCCAAGTCCAAGATGTAAACCAATTTGTTCTTCCTGTTCCAATATACAGTTTTGGGGTGAGTGACTGACCCCAAACGGTACTGGATTATAGACAGGAAAACAACAAAAATGTTTCACGCTTATCAAATGATATACAAAAATTAGTATATACCAAGATTATATATTCTTCAGTCTGAAGAAGGTATGGTCCTCCTCAAAATTGATTACATGTATAGATATGCAGTCATGGGTCTGCAAACATATCTGCTCACTTCACCAGATCCAAACATTATGAAAGTTTCAAAACAAGAGGAGAAGAAGTCTAAGATGAATTCTCTACTTAGTTTAGCAGAAACATTTTCTATCACTTTAGGAATGGAAATCAAACTAGAAATAGACAAAAATCAGTCAGCAAATGAATGTGCCAAAAAAAATAAAATAAAGAATATAAGGAGAAGGATCAGATGGGAAGGAAATAAATATGGAAAAGGCATAGATATTGTGGCAAGTACAGCGATTTCATGGAACAACCTCATGTCGATAAGTATTTGACACAGCAATGGTTAAGGAGAAATGAATTGAAACCAAATAATGAAAGGTTAATAATGACAGCCCAGGATAGTGGACTACATTCATATTGGTTTTCGAAGTCCATTAAACATGTGGGAGGAAACAGATAAATACAGTTTTGTAAAACAGAACTGGAAGCAGTGACACATCTTTTTTA
Organism: Protopterus annectens; assembly: GCF_019279795.1. Classification (NCBI taxonomy): domain Eukaryota; kingdom Metazoa; phylum Chordata; order Ceratodontiformes; family Protopteridae; genus Protopterus; species Protopterus annectens. Next base: position 116,057,570 of record NC_056750.1, on the reverse strand, counting down.
TGGGTGGGATACACTCGTGTCAGAGGGCCTGTATACTGAAAGGCATAATAAGTGGCAAGAATGTTGCATTAGGGATTATGCAAATGCTACAATATCGAAGAAGTTGAGAAGCATTGGAAATATGATCCACAAAGAGTTGTAAAGAATGATGAAGTTTATAACACTTAGGATCACCAACTACCAATATTTCAAAATGTGAGAATACCAGCTATAGTAATCCAGGATAAAAAGACAAAAGTTGCATTGATCACGGAAACTGATATACCCAGTGAACTTACAGAGAGACAAAAAAAAATATCAGGATTTGCAGGCACAGATGAGAGCAATATGGAAGAACAATACTAGACAGTTCAAATTGTATTAGGAGCAGCAGGACTGATAAAAAAGAATTTACAGTCTTATTTAGATATGCTACCAGTACATATCATTCTGTATAAACTGCAGAAGGAGTGAAATCTGGGTACATTGCGGGTGCTGGAAAGAGCCCTATTGGCAAACATCAAAGACTGAAACAACACTAATTTTATGAACTTTAAACATACCCTGACTAAGGAATGGTATTAGAAACCCAAAAGACTTGGAGAAATTAAACCATGACAATGGTGATTACAGTTTCTTACATATAGAGAGACACAAGGTCTTAAAATACCAGGATTTGCATGCAAAAAGAAGAACAATGTGGAAGAAATATACCAGACAGTTTCAATAGTAATAGGAGCAGCAGTCTAATAAAAATAAATTTATAGCCATACTTAGATATGCTACTAATACATGTAGCTCTCTATGAATTATAAAAGGAGTCAGTTCTGGGCACATTGCAGGCACTAAGAAGAGCACTTTTGGTTAACATCAAATACTGAGGCAATACTAACTTCAAGAACTTTAATCATATGCTGACTTAGGAATGGGGTCCATTCCCATCGTGATATTAGAAGCCCAAAGTACTTGGAGAAATTAAACCAAGTGACAATATTACACATTCGAATGATCATATTTTGAGTAGTGTTATTGACCAAGGTACTTGGAGAAATTAAACCAAGTGACAATATTACACATTCGAATGATCGTATTTTGAGTAGTGTTATTGACCAAAGTACTTGGAGAAATTAAACCAAGTGACAATATTACACATTCGAATGATCGTATTTTGAGTAGTGTTATTGACCAAAGTACTTGGAGAAATTAAACCAAGTGACAATATTACACATTCGAATGATCGTATTTTGAGTAGTGTTGTTGACCAAAGTACTTGGAGATATTAAACCAAGTGACAATATTACACATTCGAATGATCGTATTTTGAGCAATGTTATTGATATTCATATCAGTGTATACAGCAATGTAGCATATTTAAGACAGCATCACTGTTTTGACAGTTTCTTCAACTCTCTTTCATTTCCCTGGGTATATATCTTGGAATAAACTGATCAGTTATATTCCTCTGGAAGAAATTTAATATACTATCAGAACCCACAAAAACAATAAGATCCTTGGCCCAAACAGTTTTATAGTTCAGCTTTCTAAGCATTTCATAGATAAGATTAATAAAATCCAATAAAACGGCTCAATTTCATTTAACTCAATGGAATCTTTAATCATTACCTTATTAAATCTAAAACAGTTTTTATACATAAGCCAAATGAGAATCCCTGGAGTCATCTAACTAAAGCACATAACTCGTACAAACATAAATATTAAGCTGTATGCTATGGCTTTAACTAATCATCTAAAAAAACTGTACTAGGTACGTATTATTTTACCTTTCCAATTTGACCTTACAAAACTATGTCAAATCTCAGATTAAAGAATCAATGGGGAATCATTTTTTCCTTTTAAATAGATTCCATAAACTACACACTTTCAGGCTAACTACTGACACTTCAAAAGCCTTTGATAAACTGAATTATGCTTTTTTTTTCAGCACAGTGTCCAGACTTAATTTCCCTGAATCATTTATACAGAGCATATCTAAGTAATCCTGTGTTGGTTTATGACTGACTGTGCAGTTGCCTGGTAAGGTAATAGACATTTCACTGTTTGTAGGAAGAAATGGATAGCTTGTAGAGAAGAAGATTTACTTTGATTTATGTTTTGTTGTTTTACCTCTAATTTTCACTGTTTTTGTTAGAAAAGGTTATGTTTTAGACAGGCAAACTCTAGCCATTCCAATGGGCCTAGTCATTCACACAGACTGCTGAAAAGGCAATCCAGAGCTTATCTGAAACATCCCTGCATTGGTTTGCAATTTATAGATCTTTACTGTTAAAAAGAGGTGCAACTGTGAGTGACAGTGAGTGATGTAAAGGAATTCCAGCTTTTGTTTGACTTCTACAACTTGTACAGTCAGAGTAACAAATCTATTCCACTTAATGTAATATTTAGTTGTATATTGTTTGTGACTTTTCTCTTAGAAATTGACTTAAGTTCTCTTTGCATTCTGTGGTAACTGATTTTATCATTTTCTTTAAGAATTATTTGCTCATTTGCAGCTGAATATGGATTCCTTAAATGAGTATGCCATTAATAATTTACTAAAGCCCAAGTATCTTGTACAGTGTACTAAATACTTTGTATATTTAAAGGTAACACCTGAAAACACTGGTGATCTGTGTTCCTCATGTCAAAAGTTGGATGATTTGCTTACCATTAAGTTTAGACTTTCTGATGAAGATTGCACTTGTGCAACTGGCACAGCTTGGAGAACTGCTATTACATATATTAATGACTACACTCGTGAGATAAATAATGTTAGACAAAGAGCAAATAGAGCACATTTAGGTAAGTAAGGATCACTCAATCCCTACTGAACAGGATAACACCACTGACAACTTTGGACTTCTGGATACAAGTGTTCAGCAATCTGAGGATTTGGAGCACATAGGAGAAAATAAAAAAGGAAAGAAAGGAATAATTTCACAACAAATAAAAAGGTAGAAAAGAAACTGATTAATATCTATAAAGCAAACAGAATACATATTAAAAAGGACACTGCTTTGTTATGTAACACACAAATTACATGGAATGATAGCATGTTTCTATCAGAAAACCTTCCGTCTATTGAAAAAGGCTTTATTTTTTCCAAAATAGAAGGTTGAAAAAAGAGGTAAGGGCCAGGTGGAAAAGAAGAAAGGAAGGACTGAAGAACATTACTGTAAGAAAAAAAAGAGGAGAAGGACAGAAGTTGGCAACATGGCTTAAGCTGTGATATACAAAGCTAGTTGGATGAGAATTATATACAAATATAATAAGCAATGGAAACAGTGGGATTAATACAACTAATGGTGATGAAGATCGTTTCTTTGTAACGATTGATATTACTGAACTAAAAGTTGAAGACTTTTCAGATCTGATCAGAAAAGATATTCTTGTAATTGTAGATTCAATTATTAGAGGAACTGATACTTACATCTGCAGAGAAGATAATAAACATTGAATAGTATTATGCTTGCCAAGACTAAAAACAGAGGATGTGAGGCAGACCTTCGCATGGCTTAATGTAAGGAAGTATGGCTCTGTTATATTCATGTTGGTACAGATGATGTAATCCACAAGGGCTCTCTGACTGTTATTAGGGAACTTTCAGCTGTCTTAGATGGCATAGCTTGTACAGGTGTTAGAATGTCTTTTTCACAAATCACATATAAGTCAGGTCAACATGAATGAAAAGATTTTTTGAGGAAATATCTACATGAAAAATGTCCTGTTTTAAAAAATGAAAATGTGTAAAGCATCCAAACCTAATTTTGGGCATACGTGTGTTTAGGTAGGCTGGTGTGCAATTGTCAAGATCAGGGAAGAGAATTTTTGCAGCAGATATTTTGCAATATTTGACAAACACAAAGCAGGCTTTTTTGCTAGGCCAAAAATGTAACAGTTCACAGATAGCAACATTTGATGGATCTCTGATGGTTGTAATGCTAGGACCATTAATGATAAAGTTTTTTATTGGAAAATTTGCTATGTTCCCACAAGACTGATGTTGTTATTGTTTGTAAAGCAGGGTTAAAGAACTATGACTGGAAAGCAGTTCTGTCAGGGTATAGATGATTTTACTCGAACAGACTTTCTAATAAAAAAAATCAGGTGGAGGTGTTATAATAGGGATTAAAAATAGTTATGAAACCTGTGATTATTACATGTTCAATGATAACACCAATACTATAGACTGTGTAACTGTGACAATAAGGCCAACCCTGGAACATATAACAATTGTTGGAGTGTACAGACCACCAAAGTCGAGTGCTGATGACTAGAGGAATTCATACATTTCTTGCATGAAACAGAAGAGGAAAGAATAATAGCGGCTGGAGACTTAAATTTACCAGAAACAGACTGAAATAATACTGATTCAACAATGTTAGTAAGGAAATTATTTACAATGCATATTCAAGAACAACAGTTGCTTCAGATTGTAAAAAAAGCCTACCAGGGAAGGGAACATACTTGACATCATCTGCGTTCCTAAAAAAAAATAATCTTCATGCTGAGTTTTACCACCATTGATATCCAGTGATCATGGGGTTATAAAGGTTAATTTGTTGCTAGATAATTCTGCCAAACTGAAATCTAAACCAATGCACAGAAGGTTATACAGATTATATGGAAGCAAAACAGTCACTATATAAAACTAATTGGAGTGATGTGTTTGGTGGGAAGACTGCAGAAGGAATGTAGAAAGTTTTGAAAGAGAAATTGTTTGGATGCAAATAAAAAAATCAAAAAAAATATTTAAAACTAGGATCTCGGCACACAAGGTCAAGAGGATATAGCTCTGTAAGAACAAGATACTTGATTAAGGTGGGAGACAAAAAAAAAAGAAATGGAAAAGAGGTCTAACTATGACTTTGCAAACTGAAATAAACAAGCTAGGCAGACAAATCAAATTAAAAATAGTGTGAGACAAGGCCAAGAAAACAGAAAAGTTTTATTAAGATATTAAGCATAATAGGAAAACATTTTATAGATACATAAGATGTGATAGGAGTAAAGACACATTGATAAACTGTGTATAGATTCTTAAATTTATTCTCAGAAACAACAGATTATAAATAGATTTACAAAATCTTATGCAAAGTAGTTTGGCTCCACAAAGGGGGTGCTAAATTGTCCTAGTAACATCCAGGTAACCTCAGATACTGAAATCAAATTAGATTATATTGAAAAACAACTACGCAAACTAGTTCCAAACAAAACACAGGGATGAGACAGAATTAGCAACAATGACCTAAGAACACTTAAGCATGAACTTACAGTACCATTATATCTGTTATTTACTAGGTCGTATAAATGTGGGGAGATTCCTCAAGATTGGAGACATACAATTGTTAAACCTGTTATTAAGGCAAAGGGGACTAGGACAAACCTATAGCCATACAGACCCTTAAGTTTACTTTCGTGTTGTGGAAAAATAATGAAGAAGATTATACTGAATAAATTATTGTCAGAATCTGAAAGGTTGGGACTTGAAACCATATATCAGCATGCATATGTTGAAAATATATCTATTTCCATCTGTAACACAGTGTTCTATAACAATATAATAACAGCTATGAATGAAAAATTGTGCTGTGCTGTAATTTCTATAGTTTTAACTTCAGTATTTGATAGAGTCATACACAAAACCCTGTTCAACAAATTAGAACAACTAGGTACTCATGTACTCTTATGAATTACAAATAGAACACAGCAAGTATCATACAACAATTGGACTACTGAAATTTGAGGTTACAGTTAGGGTGTCCCACAGGGCTATATCCTAGGCCCATACTTGTTTAGATTGTATCTTTCAGATCTACTTTTTTCATTTAAGGTGTTACATGTCTGTATGCAGATGACTTGAAAATGGGTAAATTCATTACCTGTGTTACAGATAAGGCATGCCTGCAAAAGAACTTGACTAAATTGACCATCTGGGCAGAGGTGAATAAAATGCTGATAAATACATCAACAACTAAGCATATGAGATTTGGGAGCCATAAATTGAAAGGTGAATATTTAATAAGTGCACCGTGATTGAAACTGTAGATTCCTTTAAGGATATGGGTATGTGCATTGATCCAGCTTTGAGTTTTCCTAACCAACTAATTGGTTAGTGATAGTTATAGTACTGTCATTAACCAGTGATAGTTATTGCACTATGTGTTGTTTAAATGATTTATAAAGTCCAGGAAATCAGAAATTATGAAGTCATTGTTTGCTAGTTACATTAGACCCAAACTTGAGTATGGAATAACAATGTGGAAACTTTCAAAGAAAACAACCATGAGTAATCTGGGAAGAGTACAGTGGAAATATGGAAATGGCATCCATGGATGTGAAAATTTAAGTTAATGTGAAAGATTATCATATCTGAACTTGTACAGTGTCTCATATAGATATTTAAGAGGAGACATTATTGAAGTATATAGGGCATTTATAGACAACTACCTCTGGGAATGTTTGGGGTTATCAAAAATTAGTAGATAATCATAAGACAATCTATGTAGAAGATTCTCTAGGACTGAAAAGTGTACTAACTGATCTGCTGAGAGATTAGGTGATGCATGGAATAGATTACCAAATTACATTAAAGCAAGCATTAGTTTAGATGTTTTTAAGAACAGCCTGGATGCCTATTATGGAAACAAATGATGTTAAGTTGTCAATCTCGCCTTCATTCTTGCTGGATGGGTTCGGAGCCGATCCTCGGCTCCAACTCGGCCACTTACTAAAGCTCGAGAGCTAATTTTACCGGCTCGAGGCAACCCTATATCCCATGATGCTAGGCGATAACTACCCAGATCTCGTTTGCCGCTTTCGCTTCCGAGGTGCGTTTTTTTACCGGCTCCTGGTAAGTCTTTTGAATACATAGTTTTCAGTCACCCTTTTTGGTTAGTTTTCCACCCAGTTGTTTTTTAGTAGTTAATGACTACTTTTAATCCTATTCCCGTTAATACCTTCCCTTTTTTCCCCTTATATCCCCCCCCTCCACTCTTTAGGTTAGGCCTTAAGCCTGCCCCTTTCTTAATTATTCTTAGGGATCCTGTGGAGTGTTTGGGTGTGTCAGTATCCCACTTAATATTTTTATTGTTTTTGAGTGTTTTGTGTGTGTGTGTGTGTGTGTGTGTGTGTGTGTTTCCTTTTCTTTTTGTGCTCCCTCGACACTGTTATGTCGAAGGAACTAAAAGAAACTAAGGTCTCAGGCTTTAAGAAGTGTGACTTGTGCTGTCAGAAAATGTCTCTGACAGACGGTCACACTTCTTGTGTTTACTGCCTGGGACCCTTGCATCTGCAGGACTCTTGCTCTGTGTGTCACGCGTTCAGTCCAAGAGTCCTGCAGGAGCGCAGGAACAAACTAATATTGAGGGGCTTGTTAAAGCCCGAGGGCTCCCTGACTAAGTATGCATTGGGGAGGCCTTCAAAACCATCAAAACCGTCGGCTCCGAGTACCAAGCCTTCGGCTGCTGGCTCTTTGTCTGTGCCTAGATCGGCTCTGGCTGGAGTCTATCCCTCTCAGTCACAGATTCCTGTCTCGGCCCCAATCGGTGTCGATACCTCTGAATCCATGCATTCACGGTCGGCTCTGGCTGGAGCCGACGTGTTTTCGGCTCCATCCATATCTAAGAAGAGGTCAAGATCCCCTTCGTTGGAGTCCATCCATTTGGCTCCGAGATCCCCCCTGCTCTTGGAGCGGAGCCATTGGAGCCGATCTTCTCGGTCGTCCAGGCTTTCCAACCACGACCTTGAGAGAGTGGTAAGTAGGCTGTTAAAGTCTCAGGCATTGGCCCAAATGATCTGTAGCCCATCTCATCAGATGGTAGCTATTACGACTCCACCTATTTTTCCTCCTTCGACTCTCCCTCAGAGTTCGGAGCCGGAGCTCCTTGGAGCCGTGACTGTTGTGGCATTGGAGCCGATACCTCCCCCTTCGGCTCCTTCGTCTTCTGCTCTGATCTCCTCCTTGATGCCTTCATTGGAGGGATCCGGGCGCCTGGTCTCTCTCATCGGCTCCGAGGGGGCGGGTGGCATCGGACCATTGTCTGACCCCATTCTCCCTCTCGGAGCATCGGTGCTGGTGATCTCGGCCCCGACATCAGACTCGGAGCCTTCCCTGTCAGTGCAGCCTGGGGTTCCCACCTCTTCAGAGCGGGAGCCCTCTGGCCTTTCTGATAGGGGAGCCTTCAAGGTGATGAGGAGTGTACTAGCCCCAGGGCATAGTCAATGGTCAGCTCCATCAGCTCCTCCCACTATGGTGCCTGCTGATGTCTCTTCCCACTCTCTTGCTCCCGGACCCAGAGATCCAATGCCTCAGGTTTCCCAACTGGGAATATCTTCCTCTTCCAAGGCTTCTCCTGACCTGTCAGCAGAGCCTCTGCGTAAGAGGACATGTAAGAGGAAGCATGTGGACTCCCCTGAGTCCATTACATTTGACACTGACTTGGATGAGTCGGAGGGGTCCCCAAAGTCCCCCTCTGAGGATGTCTCTTTCTCAGACATCCTAGAAATCCTAAAGCAGAGGGAGAACTGGTATTCCCTTAATCCTTCCGAGGACGAGTCGGTGTACCTGGAGGCGTTTGGTTTTCGACCCTCCACCTCCTGGGTGTCTCCGCCTTTCGACCCCCTTATGGAAGTAGTGGCTTGGAAGACGTGGTCGGCCCCAGATTCGGTGGAACCCACCCCCTCGGAGGCCATCTATATTCATCACGGCACAAGTTGACAAACAATTCTTAACAAAAGGTGTACCGGCAGATGCCATGGTGGTGGCTGCAGCCACCAAGAAGGAACTAGCTGATCCTTCAGTACCTATCCATCCTCCTAATAAGGATTCTAGGACCATGGATACGTACGGAAAGCGGATGTTTTCTTCAGTGACCTTTGCCATGCAGTCGCTGAATTACTTGTGTCACTTCACCCGCCTTCAGAGAGATATTCTCAAAGAGTTGGGAGAAGTCTTACAGGATCCGTCAGCTGCTGGGTCCCAGGATAAAATCAACTCACAGCTTGGAACCCTAAACTCGATTGTTAACTCCTCCATGCGTCTCATTTCATATGCAGCCGATGGAGCGAGTAGGGCCGCGGGCACAGGAGTGGCCTTAAGGCGTCACGCCTGGATGCGGCTTTGTAATTTTGCGGACCCTTTCAAGGCGTCCTTCACAAATTCCCCTTTTGATGGTTCGGCTTTGTTCAGACCTCAAGTGAAAGACACCTTGACCAGATGCGAACAAGATGGCAAGACTCTTTCTGCCGTAGGAGTCTGTTTCTCCACCCCTTCAAGACCATACCCTAAGGGTCAGAAGGGTGGGAAAATGTGGTTCCGCAAATCTCAAGGAGTCACGCCTGATGCATGAGGTCAGTTTACCCCCAGAGGCAGAGGGGGTAACAACAACAGACACCACCCTAGGGGCAGAGGGGGTCCGCAGAACCAGGGTAGCAGGGAGCCTCTCTCTGACAAACCCTTCCAGCATACCTGAGATATTGCCCGATTGTCCACCTTCGGAGGCAGTCGGGGGAAGATTGTCGCTGTACCCAAAAGCCTGGCTTTCCCTTACTCAAGACAAATGGGTACAGTCGATCATATCCGAGGGTTACAAAATTCCCTTTATCCAAACCCCAATTCAGCAAAAGGGAACCTTTCCAGACATTTCACCCGGTCCAAGGGAACTAGCAGTACCAGAGATATCAAAACTGCTAGCAAAAAGAGCCATCCAGCCAGTCCCAGCAGACCAACTAGGATCCGGAATCTACTCAAGGTTCTTTTTGGTACTGAAAAAGACAGGAGACTGGAGACCAATATTAGATCTCAGCAAACTAAACAAGTTTGTAAAAAGAACAAGATTCCGGATGGTCACGCTACAGTCCATTCTACCCTTTCTGGGCAAGGACAATTGGATGTGCTCCGTGGACCTTCAGGATGCGTACTATCACATCAAAATTCACAGGCGCTCCAGAAGGTTTCTCCTCTTTCGGCTAGGGGCCAGTCACTACCAATTCAGAGCCCTGCCCTTTGGTCTCACTACAGCCCCCAGAGTGTTCACCAAATATATGGCAGTGGTTACGGCTCACCTGAGACGGCAAGGATTCCAGGTGTTTCCATATCTAGACGACTGGCTCCTCACTGCCACTACCAGGCATCAACTTCTCCAAGCCAGAGCTTACACCATTCACATTTGCAGAGGGCTAGGAATCTCTATAAATTTCAAAAAGTCTGTCTTGTCGCCTTGTCAGTCTATTACCTTTATAGGCGCCAACTTGGACACCGTGCAACTTTCAGCAAAGTTAACAGATCAAAGGGTCTTAGATATTCAAAACCATGTACATGTTCTTCTTCAGAGTGACAAAATTCAGGCCAGGTATGTCCTGAAAGTATTGGGTCTTATGGCGGCCGCCATAACACTTCTTCCTCTTGCACGTTTTTACATGCGTCTTCTACAGTGGATGCTTTTCGCCCAGTGGTCGTTTCAGCAACTCCCTATGCACCACAAGATCATGATAACTCCAACTTGCAAAAGTCATCTGTCCTGGTGGATATTGTCCCCTCAAGTCCATCAAGGCAGACCCTTTGTTCCTCCTTCCCCGGTTGCCACGGTTACATCAGATGCCTCCCTGATCGGGTGGGCCGGGCATTTTCAAGGCAGGATGGTCCATGGCACTTGGCAACCTTTCGAACGCCACCTGCACATAAATGTCCTAGAGATGAGAGCAGTGCTTTTAACGTTGCAAGCCCTCCATGACTCTCTTCCCCTGGGAACTATTGCAATCCAAACGGACAATATGTCCGTAGTGTGGTGTATCAACAAGCAAGGCGGAACCAAGTCCTATCCCCTGTGTCGAGAGGCACTCAGACTTTGGCAATGGGCAATCTCCTCTCAGCGGTTTCTGATAGCAACGCACATCCCCAGGAAGTCCAACATCATAGCGGACAGGTTGAGCAGAGCTATACTCATGCCACACGAGTGGTCTCTCAAACAATATGTGGCGGAAGAGATTTTTCAGAAGTGGGGCCCTCCTTGCTGCAATCTTTTTGCTACACCCCAAAACAGCAAATGCCCCGACTTCTTCACCCTCTTCCCCCTTCCAGGCCATCCCCTCAGAGACGCTCTAGTCCAAGATTGGCCTCGGGGACTTCTCTATGCCTTTCCACCCTTTTCTCTAATCCCACAAGTAATTCAGAAAGCAACCGTCTTGAGAGCCAAGTTGATTCTCATTGCCCCTTATTGGCCTCGACAGATATGGTTTCCGTTCCTACATCGTTATCTTTTGGTACAGCCTTGGCATCTGGACCCAGCTCCAGATCTGTTGTCCCATCAGTTGGGGCAGCTGCACCAATCCCTACTTTCTCTCAACCTCACTGCTTGGTTGCTCCACTTCCGTCTCTAGCCAGGCTTCCTATGATTTGTAATCCCGTCCGGGATATCATAGTAGCTTCCCTTAAATCTTCCACCAGAAAGATTTACTCTAGTAAAGGAAACATTTCTCCTTCTGGCAAAGGCAAGGAATATAGATCCCTTTACTGCCCCAATTCATTCGGTCTTGGACTTCCTAGCCGAAATTTTTCATTTAGGGTCTTCTTCCTCTACAGTAAAAGTTCAGTTGGCAGCCATATCGAATTTTCATATAGGCTTATCGGACCACAACATCATGTCCCATAAGCTTTGCAAAGCTTTCCTTAAAGGTGTATTTTTACTTAAGCCTCCGATCAAAGACCCTCCACCTCAGTGGGATCTTAATTTAGTCTTAACATCCTTGATTCTTCCCCCCTTTGAACCTGCGGTCTCCTGTTCATTGACATTTTTTTCCTGGAAGACACTCTTCCTAGTCACCATTACTTCTGCTAGGAGAGTATCTGAGCTTCACACCCTTTGCATTCATCCTCCCTACTTAATCTTCCATAAAGACAGAGTTTCTCTAAGGACTAATCCATCCTTCTTACCCAAGGTGGCTTCGCAGACAAATTTAAATCAATCAATTGATCTCCCAGTTTTTTTCCCAAACTATACTAATAGATTGGAGCAAAAGCTACATTATCTAGATGTTCATCGCCAGCTCCGATACTATTTGGATAGAACCAAACAAATAAGGAAGTCTGATCAACTGTTTTTATCATATGCAGAAAATAAGAAAGGCCTTCCTGTATCTAAGGTAACCTTATCTAGGAGGCTGTCTTCTGTGATTACATCTATTTATCAACTCAGAGGCAGAGAATTGACTTCTAAGCCAAAAGCCCATTCAACTAGAGCACTAGCTACATCTACAGCTTTTCAAGCTAGACTACCAATAGACACTATCTGTGCGGCAGCCACATGGGCCTCTCCTCATACCTTTGTTTCGCATTACAAATTAGACATGGCCTCCAGGGACAGAGCAAAATTTGGTTCCACCGTTCTCAAGAGTCTGTTCCAATGAGCCACCCAGGATGAAGGTGCTAGGGACGCGGTCCCATCCAGCAAGAATGAAGGCGAGATTGACAACTTAACATTGAGAAGTTATGTACCTACCATAACGTTCCATGTTAGTGGTCTTCTCTCGCCTTCTTTCTTGCGTCCCACCCCATACCCCTAGCCTGGACAGACCGAGAAGATCTTCCCTTCTTTGAAGGGTCCTTATATTCCCTTGTTTCACCATCTAGGTGTCCTAGGATATCTATAGTGTAGATAACGATCTTTGGGGGTTTTTATCCCTCTTCCTCCTCCTTTCCAGTTGGAGGATTTTTTATTGGCCTATGCTAGGTTTTCAGCTTCCAAACGACATCTGGGGAGTTATCGCCTAGCATCATGGAATATAGGGTTGCCTCGAGCCGGTAAAATTAGCTCTCGAGCTTTAGTAAGTGCCCAAGTCGGAGCCGAGGATCGGCTCCGAACCCGTCCAGCAAGAAAGAAGGCGAGAGAAGACAACTAACATGGAACGTTATGGTAGGTACATAACTTCTCATTTGGATATATACTGGCAGACTAGAAGGGCATCACTGCCAGTGCTAAAAATATTTGTTTGTATATCTATATGTAAGTATATACGTATTGGTCACTAATATTAGACTTTTATATGCTAAGCATTATACATACATATACTTTACTGCTAATTATCAGAAAGTGTAGCCATCTGTGCTCATTGAAAGTTGTTAGACTGCTTTGAAATTCCTTTGTTAGTGTTAGTTAGCTTGGGGGTTTCTGCTAGCATTAAAATCTGTGTTGGTTACATTTCTAGTAATAATTTTAAATCGGAGTTGGTAGCTACTGAGACTTGTCTGTGTATATCAACTGGACACAAGCTAATTTAAGTATACTTTTTTCTGCACCTATTTAAGATTTGAGTCAGTAAATATTGTGTGTCTTTGATTCAGTAAATATTGTGTCTCTGTCTCTTAGCAGTTAAGTTGCCTGAAGTGTGAAAAAGTGTAGCCATGTGGGCTTATTGAAAGTTGTTAGACTGCTTTGAAATTCCTTTGTTAGTGTTAGTTAGCTTGGGGGGTTCTGCTAGCATTAAAATCTGTATTGGTTACATTTCTAGTAATCATTTTAAATCGGTGTTGCTGGCTGCTCAGACTTGTCTGCATATATCAACTGGACACAAGCTGATTTAAGTAAACTTTTCTCTGCACTTATTTAAGATTTGAGTCAGTAAATATTGTGTGTCTTTGATTCAGTAAATATTGTGCCTCTGTTTCTTTGCAGTTAGTTCCCCAGCCCCTCTCCCTTTTTCCTGTTATGGTGTTAATCTTGGTGGCTTTGGAATTGCCCGCCCCTGCTGTAAATCTGTTTTTGCACACTCCTCCTGGACCCATCTCATTTACTCACTCAACTGAGTATAGTGTGATCATATTTTGATTTCAGAAATTTTCCATATCTGTACAACATAATAGATAAATGATTAACACGTATAAATACAAATATATAAAAAAAAATTATATATATAAGTTAATAAATAAGTAGTGTTATTATTAAAATATGTCTTATGTGTCTATTTAATGTAAAAATTCTAAAATACTATAATTTATGCTAAAATAAAACACTATGATCTTTATGAATAAGTGATGTATAAAAACCTGACTATATGCATACATTTTAATGTCATAGCCAATATTATAAAGTGGAAAATGCTAATGCACCATCTAAAAATATTTAGCAATAATAAATCACCATCTATTATTTAAAATTGGTTTAATAGAAACAAATTTATTTAGACCTGGAGAAAGGTGAGCTCCAAGCCTAAAAATCCACTTTAACTCTGCCATGGCTAACATATTACTCGTGTCACCTCTTCTCTTGTTCATTGAAACAACTTCTAAAATCCTAAAATAAAAAATGTGTTCTTTGTTGTCTTTAATATGTAGAGCCAAGGCATTGTTATCACAACCTCTCTTGATTTCATACAGATGGTTATAAATTCTATCAGTTAGCCTTCGTTTAGTGAGGCCAGCATAAAAAGCTGTACATTTATTACAAGTTGCTAAATATATCAGATTTTTAGTCAAACAGGTAGCGTAAAACCTAGGAGTAAACTTAAAATTTAGAAATGGATGAGTGTACATCCTAGAAATCCTAAAGCAGAGAGGGAACTGGTATTCCCTTAATCCTTCCGAGGACGAGTCGGTGTACCTGGAGGCGTTTGGTTCTCGACCCTCCACCTCCTGGGTGTCTCTGCCTTTCGACCCCCTTATGGAAGTAGTGGCTTGGAAGGCATGGTCGGCCCCAGATTCGGTGGAACCCACCCCTCGGAGGCCATCTAAATTCATCACGGCACAAGTTGACAAACAATTCTTAACAAAAGGTGTACCGGCAGATGCCATGGTGGTGGCTGCAGCCACCAAGAAGGAACTAGCTGATCCTTCAGTACCTATCCGTCCTCCTAATAAGGATTCTAGGACCATGGATACGTACGGAAAGTGGATGTTTTCTTCAGCGACCTTTGCCATGCGGTCGCTGAATTACTTGTGTCACTTCACCCGCCTTCAGAGAGATATTCTCAAAGAGTTGGGAGAAGTCTTACAGGATCCGTTAGCTGCTGGGTCCCAGGATAAAATCAACTTACAGCTTGGAACCCTAAACTCGATTGTTAACTCCTCCATGCGTCTCATTTCATATGCAGCCGATGGAGCGAGTAGGGCCGTGGGCACAGGAGTGGCCTTAAGGCGTCACGCCTGGATGTGGCTTTGTAATTTTGTGGACCCTTTCAAGGCGTCCTTCACAAATTCCCCTTTTGATGGTTCGGCTTTGTTCAGACCTCAAGTGAAAGACACTTTGACCAGATGCGAACAAGATGGCAAGACTCTTTCTGCCGTAGGAATCCATTTCTCCACCCCTTCAAGACCATACCCTAAGGGTCAGAAGGGTGGGAAAATGTGGTTCCGCAAATCTGAAGGAGTCACGCCTGATGCAAGAGGTCAGTTTACTCCCAGAGGCAGCGGGGGTAACAACAACAGACGCTGCCCTAGGGGCAGAGGGGGCCTGCAGAACCAGGATAGCAGGGAGCCTCTCTCTGACAAACCCTTCCAGCATCCCTGAGATGTTGCCAGATTGTCCACCTTTGGAGGCAGTCGGGGGAAGATTGTCGCTGTACCCAAAAGCCTGGCTTTCCCTTACTCAAGACAAATGGGTACAGTCGATCATATCCGAGGGTTACAAAATTCCCTTTATCCAAACCCCAATTCAGCAAAAAGGAACCTTTCCAGATGTTCCAGCCGGTCTAAGGGAACTAGCAGTACCAGAGATATCAAAACTGCTAGCAAAAAGAGCCATCCAGCCAGTCCCAGCAGACCAACTAGGATCCGGAATCTACTCAAGGTTCTTTTTGGTACCGAAAAAGACAGGGGACTGGAGACCAATATTAGATCTCAGCAAACTAAACAAGTTTGTAAAAAGAACAAGATTCCAGATGGTCATGCTACAGTCCATTCTACCCTTTCTGGGCAAGGACAATTGGATGTGCTCCGTGGACCTTTGGGATGCGTACTATCACATCAAAATTCACAGGCACTCCAGAAGGTTTCTCTGCTTTCGGCTGGGGGCCAGTCACTACCAATTCAGAGCCCTGCCCTTTGGTCTCACTACAGCCCCCAGAGTGTTCACCAAATGTATGGCAGTGGTTACGGCTCACCTGAGATGGCAAGGATTCCAGGTGTTTCCATATCTAGACGACTGGCTCCTCACTGCCACTACCAGGCATCAACTTCTCCAAGCCAGAGCTTACACCATTCACATTTGCAGAGGGCTAGGAATCTCTATAAATTTCGAAAAGTCTGTCTTGTCACCTTGTCAGTCTATTACCTTTATAGGCGCCAACTTGGACACCGTACAACTTTCAGCAAAGTTAACAGATCAAAGGGTCTTAGATATTCAAAACCATGTCCATGTTTTTCTTCAGAGCGACAAAATTCAGGCCAGGTATGTCCTGAAAGTATTGGGTCTTATGGCGGCCGCCATAACACTTCTTCCTCTTGCACGTTTTTACATGCGTCTTCTACAGTGGATGCTTTTCGCCCAATGGTCCTTTCAGCAACTCCCTATGCACCACAAGATCATGATAACTCTAACTTGCAAAAGTCATCTGTCCTGGTGGAAATTGTCCCCTCAAGTCCATCAAGGCAGACCCTTTGTTCCTCCTTCCCCGGTTGCCACGGTTACATCGGACGCCTTCCTGATCGGGTGGGGCGGGCATTTTCAGGGCAGGATGGTCCATGGCACTTGGCAACCTTTCGAACGCCACCTGCACATAAATGTCCTAGAGATGAGAGCAGTGCTTTTAACGTTGCAAGCCCTCCACGACTCTCTTCCCCTGGGAACTATTGCAATCCAAACGGACAATATGTCCGTAGTGTGGTATATCAACAAGCAAGGCGGAACCAAGTCCTATCCCCTGTGTCGAGAGGCACTCAGACTTTGGCAATGGGCAATCTCCTCTCAGCGGTTTCTGATAGCAACGCATATCCCCGGGAAGTCCAACATCATAGCGGACAGGTTGAGCAGAGCTATACTCATGCCACATGAGTGGTCTCTCAAACAATCTGTGGCGGAAGAGATTTTTCAGAAGTGGGGCCTTCCTTGCTGCGATCTTTTTGCTACACCCCAAAACAGCAAATGCCCCGACTTCTTCACCCTCTTCCCCCTTCCAGGCCATCCCCTCAGAGATGCTCTAGTCCAAGATTGGCCTCGGGGACTTCTCTATGCCTTTCCACCCTTTTCTCTAATCCCACAAGTAATTCAGAAAGCAACCGTCTTGAGAGCCAAGTTGATTCTCATTGCCTCTTATTGGCTTCGACAGATATGGTTTCCGTTCCTACATCATTATCTTTTGGTACAGCCTTGGCATCTAGACCCAGCTCCAGATCTGTTGACCCATCAGTCGGGGCAGCTGCACCAATCCCTACATTCTCTCAACCTCACTGCTTGGTTGCTCCACTTCCGTCCTTAGCCAGGCTTCCTATGATTTCTAATCCCGTCCAGGATATCATAGTAGCTTCCCTTAAATCTTCCACCAGAAGGATTTACACTAGTAAATGGAAACATTTCTCCTTCTGGGCAAAGGCAAGGAATATAGATCCCTTTACTGCCCCAATTCATTCGGTCTTGGACTTCCTAGCCGAAATTTTTCATTCAGGGTCTTCTTCCTCACAGTAAAAGTTCAGTTGGCAGCCATATCAATTTTCATATAGGCTTATCGGACCACAACATCATGTCCCATAAGCTTTGCAAAGCTTTCCTTAAAGGTGTATTTTTACTTAAGCCTCCGATCAAAGACCCTCCACCTCAGTGGGATCTTAATTTAGTCTTAACATCCTTGATTCTTCCCCCCTTTGAACCTGCGGTCTCCTGTTCATTGAAATTTTTTCCTGGAAGACACTCTTCCTAGTCACCATTACTTCTGCTAGGAGAGTATCTGAGCTTCACACCCTGCATTCATCCTCCCTACTTAATCTTCTATTAAGACAGATTTTCGCTAAGGTGTAATCCATCCTTCGTACCCAAGGTGGCTTGACAAATTTAAATCAATCAATTGATCTCCCAGTTTTTTCCCAAACTATACTAATAGAGGGGCAAAAGCTACATTATCTAGATGTTCACCAGCTCCGATACTATTTGGATAGAACCAAACAAATAAGGAATCTGATCAACTGTTTTTTTCATATGCAGAAAATAAGAAAGGCCTTCCTGTATCTAAGGTAACCTTATCTAGGGGGCTGTCTTCTGTGATTACATCTATTTATCAACTCAGAGGCAGAGAATTGACTTCTAAGCCAAAAGCCCATTCAACTAGAGCACTAGCTACATCTACAGCTTTTCAAGCTACACTACCAATAGACACTATCTGTCGGCAGCCACATGGGCCTCTCCTCATACCTTTGTTTTAGCATTACAAATTAGAGATGGCCGCCAGGGACAGAGCAAAATTTGGTTCGACCGTTCTCAAGAGTCTGTTCCAATGAGCCACCCAGGATGAAGGTGCTAGGGACGCGGTCCCATCCAGCAAGAATGAAGGTGAGATTGACAACTTAACATTGAGAAGTTATGTACCTACCATAACGTTCCATGTTAGTTGTCTTCTCTCGCCTTCTTTCTTGCGTCGAACCCACCATCCCCCTAGCCTGGACAGACCGAGAAGATCTTCCCTTCTTTGAAGGGTCCTTAAATTCCCTTGTTTCACCATCTAGGTGTCCTAGGATAGCTATAGTGTAGATAACTATCTTTGGGGGTTTTTATCCCTCTTCCTCCTCCTTTCCAGTTGGAGGATTTTTTTATTGGCCTGTGCTAGGTTTTCAGCTTCCAAACGACATCTGGGGAGTTATCGCCTAGCATCATGGGATATAGGGTTGCCCCGAGCCGGTAAAATTAGCTCTCGAGCTTTAGTAGTGCCCAAGTGGGCCGAGGATCGGCTCGAACCCATCCAGCAAAAAAAAGAGAAGCAACTAACATGGAAACGTTATGGTAGGTACATAACTTCTCATTTGGATATATACTGGCAGACTAGAAGGGCATCACTGCCAGTGCTAAAAATATTTGTTTGTATATCTATATGTAAGTATATACTATTGGTCACTAATATTAGACTTTTATATGCTAAGCATTATACATACATATACTTTACTGCTAATTATCAGAAAGTGTAGCCATCTGTGCTCATTGAAAGTTGTTAGACTGCTTTGAAATTCCTTTGTTAGTGTTAGTTCTTGGGGTTTCTGCTAGCATTAAAATCTGTGTTGGTTACATTTCTAGTAATAATTTTAAATCGGGGTTGGTAGCTACTGAGACTTGTCTGTGTATATCAACTGGACACAAGCTAATTTAAGTATACTTTTTTCTGCACCTATTTAAGATTTGAGTCAGTAAATATTGTGTGTCTTTGATTCAGTAAATATTGTGTCTCTGTCTCTTAGAAGTTAAGTTGACTGAAGTATGATAAAGTGTAGCCATGTGGGCTTATTCAAAGTTGTTAGACTGCTTTGAAATTCCTTTGTTAGTGTTAGTTAGCTTGGGGGGTTCTGCTAGCATTAAAATCTGTATTGGTTACATTTCTTGTAACCATTTTAAATTGGGTTTGGGTGCTCAGACTTGTCTGCATATATCAACTGGACACAAGCTGATTTAAGTAAACTTTTCTCTGCACTTATTTAAGATTTGAGTCAGTAAATATTGTGTGCCTTTGATTCAGTAAATATTGCCTCTGTTTCTTTGCAGTTGGTTCCCCAGCCCTCTCCCTTTTCCTGTTATAGGTGCCAATCTTGGTAACTGGAGATGCCGCCCTGCTGTAAATCTGTTTTGCACACTCCTCCTGGACCATCCTCATTTACTCACTCAACTGAGTATGGTGAGAGATCATGTTACGATTTCGAATACTCCTACCAGTCCCATCTCCTCTGCGATTGTACAGAGGCTACTTGGGAAGGACATTCTCCTATAGTATCTTAATCACCTTCTGACATGCATATAAAAAATTGCATCTGTCTGGTGTTCTTTGTGCATTGTGCTCTTTGCTTAAAAGCATAATTGAATCTATTCTGCTACCTTTATTACTGCTTGTTAGTAGCACAGTTAAATTGTAGCTTTGTTATTTTAGGCCCTTTGGTTTAAGCACTTGGGCTTCAAACCAGTTGTTTACGATAAGAAGGTTTTGTGGTCCAGCACTGTTGTGGCAGGACAGGTAAGTACATCCTTCTAAGTTGGGAACTACTGATTGAAGGCTCAGTGTCTGTTACTCTAAAGTGTATTAGTTCTGGGTCAAGCACTTGGGCTTCCAGGCCGGATAGTTTGTCTACAAGAGGTTTGTGGTCTGCACTCTTGTGGGAGGCTAGATTCTGCCCTTCTGAGCTGGGAATTTCTGGGTTAAAGGAAGCATTGCGCGGGCTTACTTGAACTGTTCTTTCTGAAATTAGTGCATGCTGTTTGCTGTAGCATAGACTAGATTCAGGCCAGCTGGATCTAGCTTTGTTTACAATAACTTGTGCATAGTCAGGCCGTCTTTTTTTGATGAAGGTTTTCTCCTGTACCTAGTGGCAGGACTGTGCAGTTAGAACTTGTCTGATTGAGGCGCTGTTGGAACAGGGCTCAGTGTTAAGCTTTTAACTGGTTAAGGTAAAGAGTGTTGTTTTAATTGTATCTATATTTTCTGAAAAAAATAGTTTCCACCGTTCTGAACTAGTATAGTCCGGATTTCAGGTTATTACTGCTGAATCAGGGCTGTGTTACAAGTTTCTGTGTTGCCCATACCTTACTTGGATAGAAGGAAGATTCTCTGTTCACCTGTGAGAACTTTGAGCAGGCTATCTGTCCCTGGAGGAACGGTTTCAGCCCAGAAGTTAGTAGTTTATTGGCCATTTTGGGCTAATTTTGATTGTATCTGCTCTATTTTCTGAAAAAAAAAAAAAAACAAACAAAAAAAAAAAACCTGTTTCCTGCCTTTCTGAACTAGTATAGTCCAGTTTTCAAGTTATTGCTGAATCCAGGGCTGTGTTATAAGTTTCTGTGTTGCCCATACCTTACTTGGATAGAAGGAAGTTTCTCTGTTCACCTGTGTGAGAGGGAAGCTTTGAGCAGCCTATCTGTCCCTGGAGGAGTGGTTTCAGCCCAGAAGTTAGTAGTTTATTGGTCATTTTGGGCTAATTTCTCTCTCTTTCACTTCCCTGCTATAAAAAACATATTTGCACAGTATTTGCGCTTGTATTCCGCTCAGCAAGTGCCTTCCAGGTGTTCTGCAGAGTCTACAGCAGCAGAGAGACAAAAGAGTGACTTTGGAGTGATTAAGTATCACTTTTCTGCTTTTCTTGCTGTCTTAACTAATTCCACCTAAAACACCATTTTTTTAGCGAATCTGTGATTTAAAAAGTTTGTTATTGCTACATATTGTACTTATTTGCTGCCTGCAATTGAATTAAGTCATTTTTGTGTTTAAATAATCTGTTTAACTGTTGTAGGCTACACACTAATGTGCGATAGCCTTTTCTGTGCATTTAAAGTGTTATTTTGATTGTATCTACTCTATGTTCTGGAAATGCATATATATACTTGCTATCCGCCTTTCTGAACTAGTATGGTCCAGTTTTCAGGTTATTGCTGAATCCGGGGCTGAGTTACAAGTTTCTGTGCTGCCCATACCTTACTTGGATAGAAGGAAGTTTCTCTGTTCACCTGAGAGAGGGGAGCTTTGAGCAGCCTATCTGTCCCTGGAGGAGTGGTTTCAGCCCAGAAGTTAGTAGTTTATTGGCTATTTTGGGCTAATTGTGATTGTATCTGCTCTATTTTCTGAAAAAAAAATAATATACTTTTTCACGCCTTTCTGAACTAGTATAGTCCAGTTTTCAGGTTATTGCTGAATCCAGGGCTGTGTTACAAGTTTCTGTTGCCCATACCTTACTTGGATAGAAAAACAAAAACTGGTTTCCTTGAGCCCAACGTAAAGAAGTATTCCACAAAAGTTCAAAAGATAAATTTAACGTGTCTTTTATTAACTTAGAACAAAAGCGTTTTCGCCACTGGTCCTACAGTAGCTTCCTCAGAATCACAATTTAAAAAACGAGCCAAATACTGGAGGTTCTTAAATACCAAGTATATAGCGTCATTACATCATAATTGACTCACTACTGAATGGCACGTAAAGTTAAAAAATAATATATGTTTTTTTAAAAGCCAATCCATAGTAAAAAGTATATGAATCATCATTTGAGACCAAGTAAACATTAATACTGACAAGATTTTACATAAGTAAAATCAGGAACATCGCGTATAAAACTGCGATGCGCCCTTATACAAAGTATCTTACAAAAAACAAGTAATAACATTAAATTAATCTTAATTTGAATCAAGTGACTAAAACAAATAGTTATATGTATATTAAAAGGTATTCCTAATTCATTTCAAGAATCAATTTAATTAAATATTAGAGGTTAGAACATGTATATAGCCTTCATAACAAGAGCGCATAAAATGTATAATCGGACCAAAACAACTGAAACTAAACCTACACAAGGGTATAGAACCACATAAAATGACAGCAAAGGGAATTGAAAAATACTAGATATTAAAATGTAACCTAACTAATTAGTTAGTTATCTTAAATAACTTTTTAGTTTCAAAATACACGAAATGTTGCAATTTTCATTAAGTCCAGGGTAGGAAAAGGCATTGAGCCTAAATTGCCATTCAATTTCCCTATTTTCTAATAAAAGAGAAATGGGACCACCCCTAATATTAGAAGAAATGTGGTCTATTGCCATAAAATGAAAGCTGTGTCCTGGTAAGCAGGAAATATGTTTAGCCAAAGAGTTATCACATTTATTGTTTCTAATGGCATAAACGTGTTGGTAAATACGTTCGTGGAATTTGCGATCCGTCTTACCAACATAAAATGCCGCACAGCAATCACAGGTAGCTAAATAAACAACGGATTTGGTCTGACAATTAATTTTATGATTAATATGGTATTTAATATTCCTAATAATAAACGAGGAACCTGTTCTTAAATAGTGGCACCAATTACAGGAACCACAAGTGAAAGTGCCCTTTGTTTTAATAAATGCCCTACTACTACTACTGTTTGTTTGCAGGAGTTCTTTCAGATTCTTTCCCCTTTTGTAAATAACAAAGGGTCTAGGGCCAAATTCATCCAAAAGAAAGGAGTTAGATGTAATAAAATACCAATTTTTAAGTATGATTTCATAAATCTTTTTAGAATTTTTATTGAAAGTTGTAATAAAACTTAAATTAAAGTTACGGGTCTATTTAATACTAGACAAATCAGAAGGCACATCTCCACTTAAAAGGGAATCAGAATGGGAAGAATTAAGGGGGGGGCAAGTACCCCTCCGTCGTTGTTCCCTTGGTTGAGGAGTGGTAAATAAAAACCAACTTGTCTCTTTTGCTCTATTTCCTCAATAAGTTCATTAAACAAAGAGATCGGATAGCCACGATTAATAAACATATTTTTCAATAAAAGGCATTCCTGTTGGAATGCATGAAGGGAACTACACATACGAGCGGCCCTGACCAATTGGCCCTTAACTATAGAACGTCTTTGTTTGTATGGATGGTGGCTAGAAAAATGCAAAAAGGAATTACAATATGTAGGCTTCCTATAGATAGATGACTGGAACATTTTAAGAACAGCATTTTTCTCTAACTTCACATCCAAATAATCAATG
Organism: Protopterus annectens; assembly: GCF_019279795.1. Classification (NCBI taxonomy): domain Eukaryota; kingdom Metazoa; phylum Chordata; order Ceratodontiformes; family Protopteridae; genus Protopterus; species Protopterus annectens. The sequence goes on along the minus strand of NC_056750.1, from coordinate 116,033,971 downwards.
GCTATTGATGAAAACTGAGATGTATATTTTAGAAACCCTGTGGACTCATTCATAAACTCTACCAGATTTTTAGCCAAAACATTGTCACCTTGAAAAAAAATGGAAATATCATCAAGGGAACGGGTGTAAAAAACAATATTATCCTGAAATGTGGGTTTATTAAGGATAAAATGATTCTCCCAATAAGCCATAAAGGCGTTGGCCACACTCACCCCACAAGGAGATTCCATTGCTATACCCTGTTTTTGTAGAAAGTATTGTTTCTCAAAAATAAAGAAGTTAGAGCTAAGGACTATGTCCAATAGTTCGGAAACAACTTCAATCTCATGAGGGGGGGCGTTTAAATCTTTGAGTAACAAACAAGTCCATTCAATAGCTTTTTGATGTGGGATAGATGTGTAAAGATCGACTACATCTATATTACGTGCCATTCAGGAGTGAGTCAATTATGATGTAATGACGCTATATACTTGGTATTTAAGAACCTCCAGTATTTGGCACATTTTTAAATTGTGATTCTGAGGAAGCTACTGTAGGACCAGTGGCGAAAACGCTTTTGTTCTAAGTTAATAAAAGACACGTTAAATTTATCTTTTGAACTTTTGTGGAATATTTCTTTACGTTGGGCTCAAGGAAACCAGTTTTTGTTTTTCTTCATTGGTTTCAGTTTTCTTGTTCGGGTTTTCATTTGAGTATGGCTGCTGGTAGTCCTGTTTGAAGCGTACAAACATCAGAGGAAAATCCAAAAAAACCTAGCGACAATTTGACATACCATCCCCCCCCCCCCCCCCCCCCCCCCCCCCCCCCCCCCCCCCCCCCCCCCCCCCCCCCCCCCCCCCCCACCCCCCCCCCCCCCCCCCCCCCCCCCCCCCCCCCCCCCCCCCCCCCCCCCCCCCCCCCCCCCCCCCCCCCCCCCCCCCCCCCCCCCCCCCCCCCCCCCCCCCCCCCCCCCCCCCCCCCCCCCCCCCCCCCCCCCCCCCCCCCCCCCCCCCCCCCCCCCCCCCCCCCCCCCCCCCCCCCCCCCCCCCCCCCCCCCCCCCCCCCCCCCCCCCCCCCCCCCCCCCCCCCCCCCCCCCCCCCCGCCCCAAAATTTAAATGGGGAAGTTTTTGGGTAAATTTTTTTTTTTCCCCCGAAAAAGAGGGGGGCCCCCCCCCCTTGCAGAGTAACTTTGGCTCATCCCTCTCGGGGTTTCTGAACAAACCCAATAACATCAACCATTAGCAAGCTTTTCTACCCATAGGGCCTAAAAACTGTGGCGAAGAGATTTTTCAGAAGTGGGGCCTTGCTGCGCATCTTTTGCTACACCCCAAAACAGCAAATGCCCTGACTTCTTCACCTCTTCCCCTTCCAGGCCATCCCCAGAGATGCTCTAGTCCAAGATTGGCCTCGGGGACTTCTCTATGCCTTTCCACCCTTTTCTCTAATCCCACAAGTAATTCAGAAAGCAACCGTCTTGAGAGCCAAGTTGATTCTCATTGCCTCTTATTGGCTTCGACAGATATGGTTTCCGTTCCTACATCATTATCTTTTGGTACAGCCTTGGCATCTAGACCCAGCTCCAGATCTGTTGACCCATCAGTCGGGGCAGCTGCACCAATCCCTACATTCTCTCAACCTCACTGCTTGGTTGCTCCACTTCCTTAGCCAGGCTTCCTATGATTTCTAATCCCGTCCAGGATATCATAGTAGCTTCCCTTAAATCTTCCACCAGAAGGATTTACACTAGTAAATGGAAACATTTCTCCTTCTGGCAAAGGCAAGGAATATAGATCCCTTTACTGCCCCAATTCATTCGGTCTTGGACTTCCTAGCCGAAATTTTTCATTCAGGGTCTTCTTCCTCTACAGTAAAAGTTCAGGTGGCAGCCATATCGAATTTTCATATAGGCTTATCGGACCACAACATCATGTCCCATAAGCTTTGCAAAGCTTTCCTTAAAGGTGTATTTTTACTTAAGCCTCCGATCAAAGACCCTCCACCTCAGTGGGATCTTAATTTAGTCTTAACATCCTTGATTCTTCCCCCCTTTTGAACCTGCGGTCTCCTGTTCATTGAAATTTCTTTCTTGGAAGGCACTTTTCCTAGTCGCCATTACTTCTGCTAGGAGAGTATCTGAGCTTCACACCCTTTGCATTCATCCTCCCTACTTAATCTTCCATAAAGACAGAGTTTCTCTAAGGACTAATCCATCCTTCTCACCCAAGGTGGCTTCGCAGACAAATTTAAATCAATCAATTGATCTCCCAGTTTTTTTCCCAAACTATATTAATAGAGCGGAGCAAAAGCTACATTATCTAGATGTTCATTGCCAGGTCCGATACTATTTGGATAGAACCAAACAAATAAGGAAGTCTGATCAACTGTTTTTATCATATACAGAAAATAAGAAAGGCCTTCCTGTATCTAAGGTAACCCTATCTAGGTGGCTGTCTTCTGTGATTACATCTATTTATCAACTCAGAGGCAGAGAATTGACTTCTAAGCCAAAAGCCCATTCAACTAGAGCACTAGCTACATCTACAGCTTTTCAAGCTAGACTACCAATAGACACTATCTGTGTGGCAGCCACATGGGCCTCTCCTCATACCTTTGTTTCGCATTACAAATTAGACATGGCCTCCAGGGACAGAACAAAATTTGGTTCCACCGTTCTCAAGAGTCTGTTCCAATGAGCCACCCAGGATGAAGGTGCTAGGGACGCGGTCCCATCCAGCAAGAATGAAGGTGAGATTGACAACTTAACATTGAGAAGTTATGTACCTACCATAACATTCCATGTTAGTTGTCTTCTCTATTTCTTTTCTTAAAGGCCCCACCCACCATCCCCCTAGCCTGGACAGACCAAGAAGATCTTCCCTTCTTTGAAGGGTCCTTATATTCCCTTGTTTCACCATCTAGGTGTCCTAGGATATCTATAGTGTAGATAACGATCTTTGGGGGTTTTTATCCCTCTTCCTCCTCCTTTCCAGTTGGAGGATTTTTTATTGGCCTATGCTAGGTTTTCAGCTTCCAAACGAGATCTGGGGAGTTATCGCCTAGCATCATGGGATATAGGGTTGCCTCGAGCCGGTAAAATTAGCTCTCGAGCTTTAGTAAGTGCCCGAGTCGTAGCCGAGGATCGGCTCCGAACCCATCCAGCAAGAAAGAAAGCGAGAGAAGACAACTAACATGGAACGTTATGGTAGGTACATAACTTCTCATTTGGGTATATACTGGCAGACTAGAAGGGCATCACTGCCAGTGCTAAAAATATTTGTTTGTATATCTATATGTAAGTATATACGTATTGGTCACTAATATTAGACTTTTATATGCTAAGTGTTATACATACATATACTTTACTGCTAATTATCAGAAAGTGTAGCCATCTGTGCTCATTGAAAGTTGTTAGACTGCTCTGAAATTCCTTTGTTAGTGTTAGTTAGCTTGGGGGTTTCTGCTAGCATTAAAATCTGTGTTGGTTACATTTCTAGTAATAATTTTAAATCGGAGTTGGTAGCTACTGAGACTTGTCTGTGTATATCAACTGGACACAAGCTAATTTAAGTATACTTTTTTCTGCACTTATTTAAGATTTGAGTCAGTAAATATTGTGCGTCTTTGATTCAGTAAATATTGTGTCTCTGTCTCTCAGCAGTTAAGTTGCCTGAAGTGTGAAAAAGTGTAGCCATGTGGGCTCATTGAAAGTTGTTAGACTGCTTTGAAATTCCTTTGTTAGTGTTAGTTAGCTTGGGGGGTTTTGCTAGCATTAAAATCTGTATTGGTTACATTTCTAGTAATCATTTTAAATCGGTGTTGCTGGCTACTGAGACTTGTCTGCATATATCAACTGGACACAAGCTGATTTAAGTAAACTTTTCTCTGCACTTATTTAAGATTTGAGTCAGTAAATATTGTGTGTCTTTGATTCAGTAAATATTGTGTCTCTATTTCTTTGCAGTTAGTTCCCCACCCCCTCTCCCTGTTTCCTGTTATGGTGTTAATCTTGGTGGCTTTGGAATTGCCCGCCCCTGCTGTAAATCTGTTTTTGCACACTCCTCCTGGACCCATCTCATTTGCTCACTCAACTGAGTACAGTGAGATCATATTTTGATTTCAGATACTCCTACCAGTCCCATCTCCTCTGCAGTGTACAGAGAGAGCACTTGGGAAGGACATTCTCCTATAGTATCTTAATCTGCTCTGTTTCCTCCGTCTCAAAAAAAAAAAAATTGCACATCATCTGCCTTACTGTATTTGTGTTTATTCCTACTTTATTACCTTATTTTGCTTTTGCCTCTTCTTAAAAGCACTCAATTGAATTTATTCTGCTACCTTTATTACTGCTTGTTAGTAGCCTGATTAAATCGTAACTGTTATTTTAAGGCCCTTTGGTTTAAGCACTTGGGCTTCAAACCAGTTGTTTTACATTAAGAAGGTTTGTGGTCAGCACTGTTGTGGCAGGACAGGTAGCTTACATCCTTCTAAGTTGGGAACTGCTGATTGAAGCCTCAGTGTCTGTTATTCTAAAAGTGTATTAGTTCTGGGTTAAGCACTTGGGCTTCAGGACAGTTATTTTACATTAAGAAGGTTTGTGGTCTGCACTCTTGTGGGAGGAGAGGCTAGATTCTGCCCTTCTGAGCTGGGAATTTCTGGTTAAAGGCTTATTGCGCAGGCTTACTTGAACTGTTTCTTTCTGAAATTGGTGCGCCTTGTTTGCTGTAGCATAGACTAGATTCAGGCCAGCTGGCTCTAGCTTTGTTTGTATAACTTGTGCACTGATCCAGGCCGTTTTTTTTGGAGAAGGTTCCTCTGTACCCTAGTGGCAGGACTGTGCAGTTAGAACTTGTCTGATTGAAGACTGCTGGAACAGGGCTCAGTGTTAAGCTTTTTAACTGGTTAATTGGGTAAAGTGTTGTTTTGATTGTATCTGCTCTATTTTCTGAAAAAAAATAATTGTTTCACACCTTTCTGAACTAGTATAGTCCAGTTGTCAGGTTATTGCTGAATCCAGGGCTGTGTTACAAGTTTCTGTGTTGCCCATACCTTACTTGGATAGAAGGAAGATTCTGTGTTCACCTGTGAGAGAGGGGAACTTTGAGCAGGCTATCTGTCCCTGGAGGAACAGTTTCAGCCCAGAAGTTAGTAGTTTATTGGCCATTTTGGGCTAATTTTGATTGTATCTGCTCTATTTTCTGAAAAAAAATAATTGTTTCACACCTTTCTGAACTAGTATAGTCCAGTTTTCAAGTTATTGCTGAATACAGGGCTGTGTTACAAGTTTCTGTAATGCCCATACCTTACTTGGATAGAAGGAAGTTTCTCTGTTCACCTGTGTGAGAGGGGAGCTTTGAGCAGCCTATCTGTCCCTGGAGGAGTGGTATCAGCCCAGAAGTTAGTAGTTTATTGGTCATTTTGGGCTAATTTCTCTCTCTTTCACTTCCCTGCTATAAAAAACACATTTGCACAGTATTTGCGCTTGTATTCCGCTCAGCAAGTGCCTTCCAGGTGTTCTGCAGAGTCTACAGCAGCAGAGAGGCAAAAGAGTGACTTTGGAGTGATTAAGTATCACTTTTCTGCTTTTCTTGCTGTCTTAACTAATTCCACCTAAAACGCCATTTTTTTAGCGAATCTGTGATTTAAAAAGTTTGTTATTGCTACATATTGTACTTATTTGCTGCCTGCAATTGAATTAAGTCATTTTTGTGTTTAAATAATCTGTTTAACTGTTGTAGGCTACACACTAATGTGCGATAGCCTTTTCTGTGCATTTAAAGTGTTTTGATTCACTATTCTATGTTCCGGAAATATATATATATATACTTGTTATCCACCTTTCTGAACTAGTATGGTCCAGTTTTCAGGTTATTGCTGAATCCGGACCTGAGTTACAAGTTTCTGTGTTGCCCATACCTTACTTGGATAGAAGGAAGTTGCTCTGTTCACCTGTGAGAGAGGGAGCTTTGAGCAGCCTATCTGTCCCCGGAGGAGTGGTTTCAGCCCAGAAGTTAGTAGTTTATTGGCCATTTTGGGCTAATTGTGATTGTATCTGCTCTATTTTCTGAAAAAAAAAAATAATATACCTTTTCACGCCTTTCTGAACTAGTATAGTCCAGTTTTCAGGTTATTGCTGAATCCAGGGCTGTGTTACAAGTTCTGTGTTGCCCATACCTTACTTGGATAGAAGGAAGTTTCTTTGTTCACCTGTGAGAGAGGGGAGCTTTGAGCAGTCTATCTGTCCCTGGAGGAGTGGTTTCAGCCCAGAAGTTAGTAGTTTAGCAGCCATTTTGGGCTAATTTCTATCTCTTTCACTTCCCTGCTATAAAAACCGCATTTGTGCAGTTTTGTGCACCAGGCAGTGCCATTTAGCTAGAGTTAAACTATTCTCGGCTCCACGAAGTCTACTCTTCAGTTTTTCACTTGCAACTAGACAAACCTTCAACTTTAGCACTCAAACCATTCATTTCACAGTCAAGCACTTGCTTAAAACTCATAGCAAGCACAAATTAACCCTAGCACTAGACCCCCCCTATACTGTCCAGAAGGACAAGGCTCTCTATTCTTCCCCACCAGCCAATCAGAAAAACAGCTTCCTCTACCTATTCAGGCATGTCCAAAGGGCAGTTTCTGGTGTACTCTCCAGTCCAACTGGTGAATCTGGGCATTTTGAGGCAATGTTACAAATGCCTCATGTACACAGACAACCCTCCCCTCCTACCACCAAACACTAATATATGCGAGAGATGCAATTATACAGCCAAACTGGAGGCAAAGCGCTCTCAACCCAAGACTGGAACTGACAGTCAAGAGGAGAAGGATAATACTTGCAACACACCACCAGTCTCACATAGACCTAATAAACCAACACCGGCAAATAACACACATGAATACATGAAAACATACTCTGAGGCTCTAAATAAAAATCTGCAAAAGCAACAGAGACCTCCAAAGCAGACATCCAAGCAACCTCCACACCCCATCACCAACCATGAAACACATACTTCACATAATCAGTGTGCCACGCAATCACAGCCCTTAACGCAAAATAACATACCCAACACACTAGTAATAGGCGACTCTATAGTCAGGCACACTGATGTCCCACTAACTAGGCTGGACAAGGAGAAAGTTACAGTTAGCTGCCTGTCAGGTGCCAGGATCCCAGGGAGCCACATAACACAAGCACTCAGGTCACTCCAGAACAAGTACAAATACAACTCTGTCATTGTCCATGTTGGTGTGAATGACCTGAGATGTACCTCCCTGGACTACATGAAAAGAGACATGGAAGAGCTCTCTGATCATGTAGCCCAGGCTGGTATGACCCTGACCCTGAGTAGCATCCTGCCCTCACCAAGAATGATGCCACAGTATAAAGAAAAAATTATTAATTTCAACAATTGGCTAAGTTTCTGGTGTCATTCAAAGGGGATCCAATATCTGTCCACCTAGGATGACATGCTCAACAAGCCACGTTGCTTTGCAAGAGATGGCTTGCACCTGTCACCCTTAGGCTTTCGAATACTGGCCAAGGCTCTTGCCGCCCCCATAGTGCCAAAAGACAAACCCACCACCATAAATAGCACAAGTAACCAAAAACTGCGGGTAATGCTACTCAACGCCAGAAGTCTAAACCTCAAAATGCACGCATTCGAGGCACTCCTCAGTATGGAGAACATCAACATCTGTGCAGTGACAGAAACCTGGTTTAAGGCTTCTGAGAGTACCCCAGCACTACTAGGCTATAACTCATACCATACCTTTCGGCCACAGAAACAGGACCGAAACACAAAAGGCGGGGGTGTATCCATATTCATCAAGGATACAAACACCTCCAGGTTAGTGGCACAGCACAATGCATCAGAGATCATCCATGTGCAACTAACAATGGGCAAAACTGCAATCCAAATTGTAGCTTGCTACAGATCAGCCACCATGGCCCAGCACCCCCATTCCACATTTCTGGAGACACTGGGAAATATGATGGTCCTGACGAACACCTTAATACTGGGTGATTTCAATTACCCAAACATAAACTGGGAGAACTACTCAAGTACTAACTCCCTTCCCCAATGCTTCCTAGAATTTATAAACTCGAATGCCCTGGATCAACTGGTCAACACCCCCACCAGAGGGAACAATATATTGGACCTGGTCATCACCAACATGGGCGACCGGTATTCCACACCGGAGGTCAACCCCTCGCTGGTTAGATCAGACCATAGACTAATCACTCTGGATATCCACATTCCTCCCCCACCCCCAATGAAGGAAACCACCATGAAAAACTTTCAAAAGCAAACTTCATGTTACTTAAGACAACCCCCATGCTAAAGGACAATGCTGTCCAAGCTGCTGAAACCTTTACAAAGGCACTCTATGAGCATCTGCAGGAATGCATGGATCATGCTATCCCAAGTAAAACCAAGACTCACTCCTCCAAGAAAAGGAAACCAGTCTGGTGGATCCCTGCCATAAACAAGCTATACAACAGAAGGAGGAACCTAGTACAGAAAAGAGTAAAATCCCAAGAAGGAAAGACATCCCTGATTAGTATCAGCAAGAAACTATGATCCCTCATTAAATCATCCAAGGCGAGTTTCGAAAGAAGAATTGTCAGTGACTCCAAAGATAACCACAAAGCATTCTTTAGCTATGTCAAGAACCTAAGTGGAAACTCTCAGATCTGCTCTGAGTTAGTGCAGAATGGCACAAAATACACTGAACCGACTGATATTGCAAACATTCTGGCAGACAGGTTTAGTGCAAACTTCACCCCCCTCTCACCCCCTAAAGGGCCCATAACCATACCAGAAGAATGTAGGGCCCTGTCAGTCACCGACACACAGGTTAAAACAGCCCTATCCAAAGCCAAAAACACAGCTTCAATGGGACCGGACGGTGTCCCAGGTGGTGTCTTACAAAAGCTCCAAAATGAACTAACCCCTCACCTAAACACACTGTTCAAACTCAGCCTCTCTACAGGCTATGTACCCACAGAGTGGCGCACAGCAACAGTTATCCCACTCCACAAAGGTGGAGCCACAACGGACCCCAGGAACTATCGCCCTATAAGCCTGACTAGCCTGGTCTGCAAGGCTATGGAACGCGTCATCATGGAACTCATTAACAGAGACATTGGGAACCTCCAAACCTTGGACCCTACCCGGTTTGGCTTTGTTAAGGGCAGATCATGCCTCCTAAACCTGGTGGACTTCTTTGAAACAGTTACCAAGGCATTAGACGAGGGAAAGGAGGTCCACACAGCCTACCTAGACCTCGCAAAGGCTTTCAACATCATTCCCCATTGTAGTATTAAAGACAAGCTCACCAGCTTGAACATAAACCCCTACATCACGAGATGGGTTGCCAACTGGCTCATGGATAGAACCCACATGGTGAGAGTTGCAGGCTCTATGTCCGACTCTAAACCGGTTACAAGTGGCATCCCCCAGGGCTCAGTCCTAGGACCACTCCTGTTCGGTATATACTTCTCAGAGGTACTGGCAAACATAGGAGGACTATGGCTGACCAAGTTTGCAGACGACTGCAAACTAGGGGCCATAATTGATACTCCGGCTGATACAGACACCCTCCAGATGAGTCTCACTGAGATGGATACCTGGTGTCAAAATCATGGCCTCAAGCTAAATTCCAAAAAGTGCATAGTCATCCCCTTTGGAAAAAACAAAGTACCCGCGAACTACCACATAGGTGGTAGTCCCCTAAATACAGAAAATGTAATAAGGGATCTGGGGACCCAAGTAGATAGTAATCTCTCATTTGATAATCATATTGCCAAGGGGGTTAGAAAATCCTTCTATGTGGCCCACCTAATCACAAAAGGGTTTGCATCTAGAACAAAAGAGGTTATTGTGCCTCTCTACTCATCACTCATTAGACACATCTTAGAATACAATGCCCCATTTGGGATTTACCTTACAAGACACCTGCAACAGCTGGAAAGGCCACAAAAGTACCTCCCCAAGAGGATTACTGGCCTCAAACAGATGCCCTATGCAGCCTGACTCAAGAAACTCCAGCTGTACTCGGTTGCATACCGCTTACTCAGAGGTGATCTCTGCCTGACATACAAGGCCATGTCCAACCCAGAATTGATGGACATGTTCCACCTAAAAAAAAAACAAATCCCGGAGAGCCACACGCTAGATATAAACCTCACCACAATGATAAATAGGACATGCTGAAGGCATAGATTCCTATCTCAGAGACTCCCCATGCTTTGGAACAGGATTCCAATATACATCAGGCAGAGCCCCTCACTAACACTCTACAAGATAAACCTTGCCAAGTGGATGGGAAACAGAAAGTTTACCCCGGGGATCACTGCAGTGGCTCTGCTGGACAGTGGTGCAGGGAACTAATGGCTCTGCTGGACAGAGGCACAGGCAACTAATCTAAGGGGGTGGCGAAAGCCAACACATTCTGGCTAGGCTTATAAATGCCCTTGGGCAGATAGCCTAGTACTTACCTATGAACCTATGAACCTGTGAAGTATTTCTATTAGCAATGGTACTCTTCAAGCATATCCCCCTCTACCCACATCTAGGTAAAATAAAAATTTAAACTTTGTGTATCTGCTTCATTTGCAATTCTAACATTCCAAGGAGTTGCAGTTCTCCTAACCATCTGTTTTAAATATCCATTTTCTGATGTTGCAAAAGTCTTAAGTGTTATCAGTCTTTCCTCAGACACATGTAACTAAAATTTAATCCTACTACATCTGCTATTTTTCCACTCTTTTCTTTTTCTCGAGCTTTTTAATTTTCATATATGTATTCATCTTCTTCTTTCAGCTTTTCTCATTAGGGGTCACCATAGTGGAACAACGGTCTGCAGAACGATTGGCACTGGAGTTTTATGGGGTCAAGTTGCCAGCCCAGAGCCCAACCTGCCACATAAGGCACATGTATGCACACACTCACACCTAGGGCCAATTTAGAGTGTGCAATCCACCTACAGCATGTCTTTGGGATGTGGGAGGAAAATGGAGCACCTGGAGGAAACCCACATGACCACAGGAAGGACATGAAGACTCTGCAAAGCAGGCACCCCAGCCAAAAATTGAACCAGAGAACCTCTTGCTGTGAAACAGTAACACTAACCTCTGCACCACCGCAATTGCCAGAATTTTCATATATGTGTATAAAATTAAATTAAATATTTATGTAAATCCTGCATTCAAAATAATAAAAATTATGGCACACATAATAACTTAAAAATGATGGACCCATATTCGGCTGGACTTATGTACATGGGCCAGAATTCAGAAATATTATTGCCAGTGGTAAGCCCGTTTTACTGCTGGTGGTAATCATTTCTGATTCTTAGATTGCCCTACCGTATTGCTTACCTCAAAGAGATGCAGCACTGTGGTGGTCTGTCACTCTGGCCTACCACAAATGGTAATCAGGCATTTCAGTATGAGGCATATGATAATGAACAATGTGCTTCCCACTAGGAAATGTCTGTGATAACTGATTTATCAATTAAATATTTAGGTAATTCTTGCTCTCAAAATAATAAAGATTATCACTCTCATAATATTTAACAAACAATAGGAGTCATATCCAGCAGGACTTATGTATAGGGGTCAGGATTCAGAAATGTTACTGTTAGTGATAAACTTTTCTTACTGCTGGTGGTAGCCATTTTCAGTTCTTAGATTGCCCTTCCACACTACGTACCACAAAGGGGTGCATATTATAATGGGCCATGTGTTGCCCCCACTATTAAATGCCTGTGATAAGGATTTATGCAGCTGATTGATTCATAGAACCACTCACCTGCATAATCAACTACCATCAGTTGTGTTAATTTACTCAGCAAAAAGCTTGCATTTATCCATTATTTTCAGTTGGTGAGATCATATTAGAGGTAAGTGTCTGGGAGTTTAGCAGACAGGTGGGGTGTGTGTGTGTGTGTGTGTGTGTGTGTGTGTGTGTGTGTGTGTGTGTGTGTGTGTGTGTGTGTGTGTGTGTGTGTGTCTGCATGTATGAGTGTATAGAGTCATGAGTCAATCAATCAATGCCACAAATTAAATCCTGTCATAACAAATGTACTTACAACCTCCTAACTGCATCTGACACATTGGTGAATTAGACCACCCACCTCACATGCACATTAAAATCCGTATATTCACACAAATATGGCAATCATCTATTAAACTGCATACTTTCATTAAGTTGATCAAACTAACAAATTGCGTACATAACCCATAGCCAGCCATCATGCCAAAGCCTACCTGCACTCACAAGACACACTTACCTGTAGGCATAAAATTCATTGACACCCTGTGAACTGTAAGTGCATCACTCTGGGACATTCTGAACCTTTTTAATATATTAGCAATCACAATTACAGTGCAAAAATGAACAAGACTTAGCACGTGAATATCCTGTGGATGCACACTATCAGTGAACACACACACACACACACACACATATATATACATATATATATATATATATATATATGTATATGTATAGATATTTATATATATATATATATATATATATATATATATATATATATATATATATATATATATATATATATATAGTACACACTCAAAAACGTAACATATCATTTTGACAAGCATGACTCCATGAACCTGTACTTGATAGCGATGATGCAACTAGAAGACTGACATCCAAAAAAATGTATGATGCACGTACCTGAACGATTTAATATCATTTTTTTAATTGAACTTTTTTATTAATTTTCATCACAAACAGAAAGAATCTAAATGTACTACAATGAAAATTAGTGAACAGCAACTGTATGCATTATTTTCATGATTCAGCACATGTGCATTTACATAAAAAAACAGCACAAAGCAAAATGTGCACTTCATATCCCATCACAATCCGTAAGGATTAATGTTGTCCATCATCCTCAAGGTCCACCAACCCATATTCGTGAAACTGTAATCTGCATGTCTTCAGTGAAGCTCTGCAAACAGCGTCAAACTTAAAAGATAGAAAAACTCCATTAACATGTCTTGCTAAATAGTGTCCGTGATTAATATGAGGAGCACTTCTCAAGGTTTTCCACTTCCGCTATCAGATCCTTACCCTACTAGTCTGAACCTGTGCTACTTCATTCATCTCCTTGACTCCAGTTCTTCGCAGTTCTAACAACCCAGTGTGCTCCCGCTTATCAGAGGGGTTTGTGCAAAATATCCACTTAACAACATTCTTCAATTCTCTCCAAAAAAACTGCACCATCACACAACTCCAGAGCTGCTCTACTCTCCTGGCCCCTTAATCCCCACATTTACAACATCTATTAATACTTAATCTCCCTTGCAATAATAATTTCCATGGTGTGAGGTGCCAATGAAATAATAGCCTCATTTGTCAACCCTGATATCTAGACCACTTGTTAAGTTTGCTAACAACTTTCTCCATCTCACTCCATTCTTTTCGACTAAGTAGTTGACCCTCATTCATTTTCCATTTGTTGCTTATACTTTGTACCACGCTATGGGCCTTCTTGAACCACAGATCCTTATAAATTAAACTGGCCCTACTTTCCAGATAGATGTCCACTTTTCTGACTGCAGTAGTACCCTGTGAATTACCCCTTTCCATTGGAAGTTGTTCAAGATATATTTAATCTGCTTACTGTGGATGCAGGCCCCATCTTCAAGCACAGAACTCAAATGTACCTTCAGCTCTTTCCTCATCTCTACGCACCAGCGGGACCCATGTGTCCAGGCTGTTCTTTCTCCATTATTGATGCATCTGGCCTGAAATAACCTAAGTCACCTTCAGATTGTAACACATTTTTTTTCTGAAGGCCCCATGTCCCATCTGTTGTCTCCAAATTCTGTCATGTCCTCCTCTACCATCAGCAACCATGATTGGAAGGTCCTCCTTTCATGACACATCTTAAGCTTGTGTATAATCTTGATGCATCCCTTACACATACTAATGATCTGGGGTAGGTTAAAGGTCACTTTATGTCTTGGAATATCTGATAGGCCCCACCTGCCCATAACATTTTGGGACTTTCACTTTCCATACAACTATCTTCCTCCCATCATCTTCCAAGATCACATTTTTAATCAGGTGTTACAATCCCACAAGTGTGGAGTTATTGGCTCTTAATGCTAGGTTTCTGCCTGAATGGTGCTAAAGCTTTGTAGCTTGGGGAGGAGTTCCTTTTTGATTATTTTCCCTATGGCATCCAGGTTGTACATATGCCCTCTCTAATTACACTGCAGGCCTGAAATTTCAAAAAAATTTTGAAACATTTTTAGCACCCCCCCACTATATCTACATCTTCAGTTAATAATAAACATCCACAAGTAGATAAAACCGACTCTTGATTTTTTTTCTCCCAAAACATACCCAAACACCTCTACACCCTAAAGGTTAATTCATCCATCATTAGAATAAAGATTGTTGGGGACATAGGTCATCCCTGTTTAGTTCTTAGTCCCCCTCCTAATGCAACCTGGTTCTAACAACCCACCTATAACAAACATGATATATGTGGGGTTTGCGTACAACTGCTGAATTCATCAGAGAAACCAACCTCCCATACTCCTCTGCTCCGGGTATTAAATAGAACCCCCATCTTACAGTGTGAAAAGCTTTACCTATGTCAAGAAGAATGAGTGCTGCTTCTTTCTAACTACCAGAATATTTTTGCAGAAAGTTTGCTACTATTCACCACTTAGTAGAAATCTGCTTTTCAAGCATAAACCCATTCTGTCCCTGATCTACCCTACAGGAGAGAAAAACTTTTAACAATTTTGCCAAACCTTTAGGCAACATCTGGAGCATTTCTCCCCGGGCCTCCGCTGAAAACAGGCTCTGTGGAACCTAGTCGGACATTCCCGGTCAACAAATGTTAAATAAATAAATAAATAAATAAATATCTTTAAGTTAGCATTCACCAATGATATTGGACTGAAATCCCCAACTCTGGTTTGCTCCAATGCTCCTGTTGATAGGACTGTAATAACTTTCTGGTTCCATTCCACCTAGCACAGTCTCCAACTATCCATTCCATTTTTTAATTTGTCTCAAACTTCTGCTAAGGCCTACCCACACCATGTATATCATTCTGTGGGAAGCCCATCTAGCCCTGAAGCTTTGTTCCTAGGAAACAGTCGTATTACCTTTGGCACTTCCTCAGCCCCTATATCACTGTCTAAGAGCGCTACTGCTCCAGCTGGCAGTACACCAGTTACCACCACATCCAGGGGCCAGCGTTACTCAAAAATAAATATATTAATAATTAATGAATTATTGCCTTCTTAGCCATGTACAGTGTACATATGAGTCATACATTGTACTAGTTAGGACTACAGTTTCACTCTTGAGGGGTTAAGCATAATTATATATATATATATATATATATATATATATATATATATATATATATATATGCAATATAATAATAATAATAGTAAGAAGGCATACAAAGTCCCTTGTTTGATATAGATATGTATATATATATATATATATATATATATATATATATATATATATATATATATATATATGTATATATATATATATATATATAGATATGTATATATATATATATATATATATATATATATATATGGAGAGAGAGACAATATGACAATAA